>NW_026266762.1:0-22213 GCF_025860055.1 Xyrauchen texanus | reverse complement strand
GTTTATATGTGTTTATATGTGGATAAATAAGTTTATATGTGATTAAATGTGTTAATATGTGTTTATATGTGGATAAATGTGTTTATATGTGGATAAATGTGTTTATATGTATTTATATGTAGATAAATAAGTTTATATGTGATTAAATGTGTTAATATGTGTTTATATGTGGATAAATGTGTTTATATGTGAATAAATGTGTTTATATGTTAATAAATTTGTTTATTCACTAATGAGTGTTTATATGTGGATAAATGTGTTTATATGTGAATAAATGTGTTTATATGTTAATAAAAGTGTTTATATGTGTTTATATGTGTTTATATGTGGATAAATAAGTTTATATGTGATTAAATGTGTTACTATGTGTTTATATGTGGATAAATGTGTTTATACGTGTTTATATGTGGATAAATAAGTTTATATGTGATTAAATGTGTTAATATGTGTTTATATGTGGATAAATGTGTTTATATGTGGATAAATGTGTTTATATGTTAATAAAAGTGTTTATATGTGTTTATATGTGTTTATATGTGGATAAATAAGTTTATATGTGATTAAATGTGTTAATATGTGTTTATATGTGGATAAATGTGTTTATACGTGTTTATATGTGAATAAATGTGTTTATATGTTAATAAAAGTGTTTATATGTGTTTATATGTGTTTATATGTGGATAAATAAGTTTATATGTGATTAAATGTGTTAATATGTGTTTATATGTGGATAAATGTGTTTATACGTGTTTATATGTGGATAAATAAGTTTATATGTGATTAAATGTGTTAATATGTGTTTATATGTGGATAAATGTGTTTATATGTGGATAAATGTGTTTATATGTATTTATATGTAGATAAATAAGTTTATATGTGATTAAATGTGTTAATATGTGTTTATATGTTTATATGTGTTTATATGTGTTTAAATGTGTTTGTATGTGTATAAATAAGTTTATATGTGATTAAATGTGTTAATATGTGTTTATATGTGAATAAATGTGTTTATATGTGGATATATGTGTTTATATGTGATTAAATGTGTTAATATGTGGTTATATGTGAATAAATGTGTCAATATGTGTTTATATGTGGATATATGTGTTTATATGTGAATAAATGTGTTAATATGTAAATGAGTGTTTATATGTGAATCAATGTGTTTATATGTGAATAAATGTGTTTATATGTGAATCAATGTGTTTATTCAATAATGAGTGTTTATATGTGAATAAATGTTTATATGTGTTTATATGTGTTTATATGTGGATATATGTGTTTATATGTGATTAAATGTGTTAATATGTGGTTATATGTGAATAAATGTGTTTATATGTGGATATATGTGTTTATATGTGATTAAATGTGTTAATATGTGTTTATATGTGAATAAATGTGTTAATATGTGTTTATATGTGAATAAATGTGTTTATATGTGGATATATGTGTTTATATGTGAATTAATGTGTTTATATGTGTTTATATGTGAATAAATGTGTTAATATGTGTTTATATGTGGATATATGTGTTTATATGTGAATAAATGTGTTTATATGTTAATAAAAGTGTTTGTATGTGAATCAATGTGTTTATATGTTAATAAAAGTGTTTATATGTGAATAAATGTGTTTATATGTGAATAAATGTGTTTTATTCACTAATGAGTGTTTAAATGTTAATAAATGTGTTTATATGTGAATCAATGTGTTTATTCACTAATGAGTGTTTAAATGTTAATAAATGTGTTGATATGTGGATAAATGTGTTTATATGTTAATAAATTTGTTTATTCTCTAATGAGTGTTTATATGTGGATAAATGTGTTTATATGTGAATTAATGTGTTTATATGTTAATAAAAGTGTTTATATGTGTTTATATGTGATTAAATGTGTTAATATGTGTTTATATGTGGATAAATAAGTTTATATGTGATTAAATGTGTTAATATGTGTTTATATGTGGATATATGTGTTTATATGTGGATAAATGTGTTTATATGTGGATAAATGTGTTTATATGTGTTTATATGTGGATAAATAAGTTTATATGTGATTAAATGTGTTAATATGTGTTTATATGTGTTTATATGTGGATATATGTGTTTATATGTGTTTAAATGTGTTTATATGTGTTTATATGTGTTTATATGTGGATAAATAAGTTTATATGTGATTAAATGTGTTAATATGTGTTTATATGTGAATAAATGTGTTTATATGTGGATATATGTGTTTATATGTGATTAAATGTGTTAATATGTGGTTATATGTGAATAAATGTGTCAATATGTGTTTATATGTGGATACATGTGTTTATATGTGAATAAATGTGTTAATATGTAAATGAGTGTTTATATGTGAATCAATGTGTTTATATGTGAATAAATGTGTTTATATGTGAATCAATGTGTTAATATGTAAATGAGTGTTTATATGTGAATCAATGTGTTTATATGTGAATAAATGTGTTTATATGTGAATCAATGTGTTTATTCAATAATGAGTGTTTATATGTGAATAAATGTTTTTATATGTGAATAAATGTGTTTATATGTGTTTATATGTGTTTATATGTGGATATATGTGTTTATATGGGAATAAATGTGTTAATATGTGGTTATATGTGAATAAATGTGTTTATATGTGGATATATGTGTTTATATGTGATTAAATGTGTTAATATGTGGTTATATGTGAATAAATGTGTTAATATGTGTTTATATGTGGATATATGTGTTTATATGTGAATAAATGTGTTAATATGTAAATGAGTGTTTATATGTGAATCAATGTGTTTATATGTTAATAAAAGAGTTTGTATGTGAATCAATGTGTTTATATGTTAATAAAAGTATTTATATGTGAATAAATGTGTTTATATGTGAATCAATGTGTTTATTCACTAATGAGTGTTTAAATGTTAATAAATGTGTTTATATGTGAATAAATGTGTTTATATGTGAATCAATGTGTTTATTCACTAATGAGGGTTTAAATGTTAAGAAATGTGTTTATATGTGAATAAATGTGTTTATATGTTAATAAATTTGTTTATTCACTAATGAGTGTTTATATGTGGATAAATGTGTTTATATGTGAATAAATGTGTTTATATGTGAATCAATGTGTTTATTCACTAATGAGTGTTTAAATGTTAAGAAATGTGTTGATATGTGGATAAATGTGTTTATATGTTAATAAATTTGTTTATTCACTAATGAGTGTTTATATGTGGATAAATGTGTTTATATGTGAATAAATGTGTTTATATGTGAATCAATGTGTTTATTCACTAATGAGTGTTTATATGTTAATAAATTTGTTTATTCACTAATGAGTGTTTATATGTTAATAAAAGTGTTTATATGTGAATAAATGTGTTTATATGTGAATCAATTTGTTTATTCAATAATGAGTGTTTAAATGTTAATAAATGTGTTTATATGTGAATAAATGTGTTGATATGTGGATAAATGTGTTTATATGTTAATAAATTTGTTTATTCACTAATGAGTGTTTATATGTGGATAAATGTGTTTATATGTGAATAAATGTGTTTATATGTTAATAAAAGTGTTTATATGTGTTTATATGTGGATAAATAAGTTTATATGTGATTAAATGTGTTACTATGTGTTTATATGTGGATAAATGTGTTTATATGTGTTTAAATGTGTTTATATGTGTTTAAATGTGTTTATATGTGTTTATATGTGTTTATATGTGTTTATATGTGTTTATATGTGGATAAATAAGTTTATATGTGATTAAATGTGTTAATATGTGTTTATATGTGGATAAATGTGTTTATATGTGGATAAATGTGTTTATATGTATTTATATGTAGATAAATAAGTTTATATGTGATTAAATGTGTTAATATGTGTTTATATGTGGATAAATGTGTTTATATGTGTTTAAATGTGTTTATATGTGTTTATATGTGGATAAATAAGTTTATATGTGATTAAATGTGTTAATATGTGTTTATATGTGGATAAATGTGTTTATATGTGGATAAATGTGTTTATATGTATTTATATGTAGATAAATAAGTTTATATGTGATTAAATGTGTTAATATGTGTTTATATGTGGATAAATGTGTTTATATGTGTTTAAATGTGTTTATATGTGTTTATATGTGTTTATATGTGGATAAATAAGTTTATATGTGATTAAATGTGTTAATATGTGTTTATATGTGGATAAATGTGTTTATATGTGTTTAAATGTGTTTATATGTGTTTATATGTGTTTATATGTGGATAAATAAGTTTATATGTGATTAAATGTGTTTATATGTGTTTATATGTGGATAAATAAGTTTATATGTGATTAAATGTGTTAATATGGGTTTATATGTGGATAAATGTGTTTATATGTGGATAAATGTGTTTATATGTATTTATATGTAGATAAATAAGTTTATATGTGATTAAATGTGTCAATATGTCTTTATATGTGGATACATGTGTTTATATGTGGATAAATGTGTTTATATGTGTTTATATGTGGATAAATAAGTTTATATGTGATTAAATGTGTTAATATGTGTTTATATGTGTTTATATGTGTTTATATGTGGATAAATAAGTTTATATGTGATTAAATGTGTTAATATGTGTTTATATGTGGATAAATGTGTTTATATGTGGATAAATGTGTTTATATGTATTTATATGTAGATAAATAAGTTTATATGTGATTAAATGTGTTAATATGTGTTTATATGTGGATAAATGTGTTTATATGTGTTTAAATGTGTTTATATGTGTTTATATGTGGATAAATAAGTTTATATGTGATTAAATGTGTTAATATGTGTTTATATGTGGATAAATGTGTTTATATGTGGATAAATGTGTTTATATGTATTTATATGTAGATAAATAAGTTTATATGTGATTAAATGTGTTTATATGTATTTATATGTAGATAAATAAGTTTATATGTGTTTATATGTGTTTATATGTGTTTATATGTGGATAAATAAGTTTATATGTGATTAAATGTGTTAATATGTGTTTATATGTGGATAAATGTGTTTATATGTGGATAAATGTGTTTATATGTATTTATATGTAGATAAATAAGTTTATATGTGATTAAATGTGTTAATATGTGTTTATATGTGGATAAATGTGTTTATATGTGTTTAAATGTGTTTATATGTGTTTATATGTGGATAAATAAGTTTATATGTGATTAAATGTGTTAATATGTGTTTATATGTGGATAAATGTGTTTATATGTGGATAAATGTGTTTATATGTATTTATATGTAGATAAATAAGTTTATATGTGATTAAATGTGTTAATATGTGTTTATATGTGGATAAATGTGTTTATATGTGTTTATATGTGGATAAATAAGTTTATATGTGATTAAATGTGTTAATATGTGTTTATATGTGGATAAATGTGTTTATATGTGTTTAAATGTGTTTATATGTGTTTATATGTGTTTATATGTGGATAAATAAGTTTATATGTGATTAAATGTGTTTATATGTGTTTATATGTGGATAAATAAGTTTATATGTGATTAAATGTGTTAATATGGGTTTATATGTGGATAAATGTGTTTATATGTGGATAAATGTGTTTATATGTATTTATATGTAGATAAATAAGTTTATATGTGATTAAATGTGTTAATATGTGTTTATATGTGGATAAATGTGTTTATATGTGGATAAATGTGTTTATATGTATTTATATGTAGATAAATAAGTTTATATGTGATTAAATGTGTTAATATGTGTTTATATGTGGATAAATGTGTTTATATGTGTTTAAATGTGTTTATATGTGTTTATATGTGTTTATATGTGGATAAATAAGTTTATATGTGATTAAATGTGTTAATATGTGTTTATATGTGAATAAATGTGTTTATATGTGGATGTATGTGTTTATATGTGATTAAATGTGTTAATATGTGGTTATATGTGAATAAATGTGTCAATATGTGTTTATATGTGGATACATGTGTTTATATGTGAATAAATGTGTTAATATGTAAATGAGTGTTTATATGTGAATCAATGTGTTTACATGTGAATCAATGTGTTTATTCAATAATGAGTGTTTATGTGTGAATAAATGTGTTTATATGTGATTAAATGTGTTAATATGTGGTTATATGTGAATAAATGTGTTAATATGTGTTTATATGTGGATAAATGTGTTTATATGTGGATATATGTGGATAAATATGTTTATATGTGATTAAATGTGTTATGTGTTTATATGTGGATAAATATGTTTATATGTGGATATATGTGTTTATATGTGTTTAAATGTGTTTATATGTGTTTATATGTGGATAAATGTGTTTATATGTGTTTATATGTGGATAAATGTGTTTATATGTGGATATATGTGTTTATATGTGATTAAATGTGTTAATATGTGGTTATATGTGAATAAATGTGTTAATATGTGTTTATATGTGGATAAATGTGTTTATATGTGTTTATATGTGGATAAATAAGTTTATATGTGATTAAATGTGTTATGTGTTTATATGTGGATATATGTGTTTATATGTGTTTATATGTGGATAAATTTGTTTATATGTGGATATATGTGTTTATATGTGATTAAATGTGTTAATATGTGGTTATATGTGAATAAATGTGTTAATATGTGTTTATATGTGGATATATGTGTTTATATGTGAATAAATGTGTTAATATGTGTTTATATGTGTTTATATGTGTTTATATGTGGATAAATTTGTTTATATGTGGATATATGTGTTTATATGTGATTAAATGTGTTAATATGTGGTTATATGTGAATAAATGTGTTAATATGTGTTTATATGTGGATATATGTGTTTATATGTGATTAAATGTGTTAATATGTGGTTATATGTGAATAAATGTGTTAATATGTGTTTATATGTGGATATATGTGTTTGTATGTGAATCAATGTGTTTATATGTGAATCAATGTGTTTATTCACTAATGAGTGTTTAAATGTTAATAAATGTGTTTATATGTGAATAAATGTGTTGATATGTGGATAAATGTGTTTATATGTTAATACATTTGTTTATTCTCTAATGAGTGTTTATATGTGGATAAATGTGTTTATATGTGAATTAATGTGTTTATATGTTAATAAAAGTGTTTATATGTGTTTATATGTGGATAAATAAGTTTATATGTGATTAAATGTGTTAATATGTGTTTATATGTGGATAAATGTGTTTATATGTGTTTATATGTGGATAAATAAGTTTATATGTGATTAAATGTGTTAATATGTGTTTATATGTGTTTATATGTGTTTATATGTGTATAAATAAGTTTATATGTGATTAAATGTGTTAATATGTGTTTATATGTGAATAAATGTGTTTATATGTGGATATATGTGTTTATATGTGATTAAATGTGTTAATATGTGGTTATATGTGAATAAATGTGTCAATATGTGTTTATATGTGGATACATGTGTTTATATGTGAATAAATGTGTTAATATGTAAATGAGTGTTTATATGTGAATCAATGTGTTTATATGTGAATAAATGTGTTTATATGTGAATCAGTGTGTTAATATGTAAATGAGTGTTTATATGTGAATCAATGTGTTTATATGTGAATAAATGTGTTTATATGTGAATCAATGTGTTTATTCAATAATGAGTGTTTATATGTGAATAAATGTGTTTATATGTGTTTATATGTGTTTATATGTGGATATATGTGTTTATATGTGATTAAATGTGTTAATATGTGGTTATATGTGAATAAATGTGTTTATATGTGGATAAATGTGTTTATATGTGATTAAATGTGTTAATATGTGGTTATATGTGAATAAATGTGTTAATATGTGTTTATATGTGGATATATGTGTTTATATGTGAATAAATGTGTTAATATGTAAATGAGTGTTTATATGTGAATCAATGTGTTTATATGTGAATAAATGTGTTTATATGTGGATATATGTGTTTATATGTGATTAAATGTGTTAATATGTGGTTATATGTGAATAAATGTGTTTATATGTGTTTATATGTGGATAAATGTGTTTATATGTGGATATATGTGGATAAATACGTTTATATGTGATTAAATATGTTATGTGTTTATATGTGGATAAATATGTTTATATGTGTTTATATGTGGATAAATTTGTTTATATGTGGATATATGTGTTTATATGTGATTAAATGTGTTAATATGTGGTTATATGTGAATAAATGTGTTAATATGTGTTTATATGTGGATATATGTGTTTATATGTGAATAAATGTGTTAATATGTGTTTATATGTGTTTATATGTGTTTATATGTGGATAAATTTGTTTATATGTGGATATATGTGTTTATATGTGATTAAATGTGTTAATATGTGGTTATATGTGAATAAATGTGTTAATATGTGTTTATATGTGGATAAATGTGTTAATATGTGTTTATATGTGGATAAATGTGTTTATATGTGTTTATATGTGGATATATGTGTTTATATGTGATTAAATGTGTTAATATGTGTTTATATGTGAATAAATGTGTTAATATGTGTTTATATGTGGATATATGTGTTTATATGTGATTAAATGTGTTAATATGTGGTTATATGTGAATAAATGTGTTAATATGTGTTTATATGTGGATATATGTGTTTATATGTGAATAAATGTGTTAATATGTTAATAAAGGTGTTTGTATGTGAATCAATGTGTTTATATGTGAATCAATGTGTTTATTCACTAATGAGTGTTTAAATGTTAATAAATGTGTTTATATGTGAATAAATGTGTTGATATGTGGATAAATGTGTTTATATGTTAATACATTTGTTTATTCTCTAATGAGTGTTTATATGTGGATAAATGTGTTTATATGTGAATTAATGTGTTTATATGTTAATAAAAGTGTTTATATGTGTTTATATGTGGATAAATAAGTTTATATGTGATTAAATGTGTTAATATGTGTTTATATGTGGATAAATGTGTTTATATGTGTTTATATGTGGATAAATAAGTTTATATGTGATTAAATGTGTTATGTGTTTATATGTGGATATATGTGTTTATATGTGTTTATATGTGGATAAATTTGTTTATATTTGGATATATGTGTTTATATGTGATTAAATGTGTTAATATGTGGTTATATGTGAATAAATGTGTTTATATGTGGATATATGTGTTTATATGTGAATAAATGTGTTAATATGTAAATGAGTGTTTATATGTGAATCAATGTGTTTATATGTTAATAAAGGTGTTTGTATGTGAATCAATGTGTTTATATGTGAATCAATGTGTTTATTCACTAATGAGTGTTTAAATGTTAATAAATGTGTTTATATGTGAATAAATGTGTTGATATGTGGATAAATGTGTTTATATGTTAATACATTTGTTTATTCTCTAATGAGTGTTTATATGTGGATAAATGTGTTTATATGTTAATAAAAGTGTTTATATGTGTTTATATGTGGATAAATAAGTTTATATGTGATTAAATGTGTTAATATTTGTTTATATGTTTATATGTGTTTATATGTGTTTAAATGTGTTTATATGTGTTTATATGTGTATAAATAAGTTTATATGTGATTAAATGTGTTAATATGTGTTTATATGTGAATAAATGTGTTTATATGTGGATATATGTGTTTATATGTGATTAAATGTGTTAATATGTGGTTATATGTGAATAAATGTGTCAATATGTGTTTATATGTGGATACATGTGTTTATATGTGAATAAATGTGTTAATATGTAAATGAGTGTTTATATGTGAATCAATGTGTTTATATGTGAATAAATGTGTTTATATGTGAATCAATGTGTTTATTCAATAATGAGTGTTTATATGTGAATAAATGTGTTTATATGTGTTTATATGTGTTTATATGTGGATATATGTGTTTATATGTGATTAAATGTGTTAATATGTGGTTATATGTGAATAAATGTGTTTATATGTGGATAAATGTGTTTATATGTGATTAAATGTGTTAATATGTGGTTATATGTGAATAAATGTGTTAATATGTGTTTATATGTGGATATGTGTGTTTATATGTGAATAAATGTGTTAATATGTAAATGAGTGTTTATATGTGAATCAATGTGTTTATATGTGAATAAATGTGTTTATATGTGGATATATGTGTTTATATGTGATTAAATGTGTTAATATGTGGTTATATGTGAATAAATGTGTTTATATGTGTGTATATGTGGATAAATGTGTTTATATGTGTTTATATGTGGATATATGTGGATAAATATGTTTATATGTGATTAAATATGTTATGTGTTTATATGTGGATAAATATGTTTATATGTGGATATATGTTTTTATATGTGTTTAAATGTGTTTATATGTGTTTATATGTGGATAAATGTGTTTATATGTGTTTATATGTGGATAAATGTGTTTATATGTGGATATATGTGTTTATATGTGATTAAATGTGTTAATATGTGGTTATATTGGAATAAATGTGTTAATATGTGTTTATATGTGGATAAATGTGTTTATATGTGTTTATATGTGGATAAATAAGTTTATATGTGATTAAATGTGTTATGTGTTTATATGTGGATATATGTGTTTATATGTGTTTATATGTGAATAAATTTGTTTATATGTGGATATATGTGTTTATATGTGATTAAATGTGTTAATATGTGGTTATATGTAAATAAATGTGTTAATATGTAAATGAGTGTTTATATGTGAATCAATGTGTTTATATGTTAATAAAGGTGTTTGTATGTGAATCAATGTGTTTATATGTGAATAAATGTGTTGATATGTGGATAAATGTGTTTATATGTTAATACATTTGTTTATTCTCTAATGAGTGTTTATATGTGGATAAATGTGTTTATATGTTAATAAAAGTGTTTATATGTGTTTATATGTGGATAAATAAGTTTATATGTGATTAAATGTGTTAATATGTGTTTATATGTGGATAAATGTGTTTATATGTGGATAAATGTGTTTATATGTGTTTATATGTGGATAAATAAGTTTATATGTGATTAAATGTGTTAATATGTGTTTATATGTTTATATGTGTTTATATGTGTTTAAATGTGTTTATATGTGTTTATATGTGTATAAATAAGTTTATATGTGATTAAATGTGTTAATATGTGTTTATATGTGAATAAATGTGTTTATATGTGGATATATGTGTTTATATGTGATTAAATGTGTTAATATGTGGTTATATGTGAATAAATGTGTCAATATGTGTTTATATGTGGATACATGTGTTTATATGTGAATAAATGTGTTAATATGTGTTTATATGTGGATATATGTGTTTATATGTGAATAAATGTGTTAATATGTAAATTAGTGTTTATATGTGAATCAATGTGTTTATATGTGAATAAATGTGTTTATATGTGAATCAATGTGTTAATATGTAAATGAGTGTTTATATGTGAATCAATGTGTTTATATGTGAATAAATGTGTTTATATGTGAATCAATGTGTTTATTCAATAATGAGTGTTTATATGTGAATAAATGTTTATATGTGTTTATATGTGTTTATATGTGGATATATGTGTTTATATGTGATTAAATGTGTTAATATGTGGTTATATGTGAATAAATATGTTTATATGTGGATATATGTGTTTATATGTGATTAAATGTGTTAATATGTGTTTATATGTGAATAAATGTGTTAATATGTGTTTATATGTGAATAAATGTGTTTATATGTGGATATATGTGTTTATATGTGAATTAATGTGTTTATATGTGGATATATGTGTTTATATGTGAATAAATGTGTTAATATGTGTTTATATGTGGATATATGTGTTTATATGTGAATAAATGTGTTAATATGTAAATGAGTGTTTATATGTGAATAAATGTGTTTATATGTTAATAAAAGTGTTTTTATGTGAATCAATGTGTTTATATGTTAATAAAAGTGTTTATATGTGAATAAATGTGTTTATATGTGAATAAATGTGTTTATATGTGAATCAATGTGTTAATATGTGTTTATATGTGAATAAATGTGTTAATATGTGTTTATATGTGGATATACGTGTTTATATGTGAATAAATGTGTTAATATGTAAATGAGTGTTTATATGTGAATAAATGTGTTTATATGTTAATAAAAGTGTTTTTATGTGAATCAATGTGTTTATATGTTAATAAAAGTGTTTATATGTGAATAAATGTGTTTATATGTGAATAAATGTGTTTATATGTGAATCAATGTGTTTATTCACTAATGAGTGTTTAAATGTTAATAAATGTGTTTATATGTGAATCAATGTGTTTATTCACTAATGAGTGTTTAAATGTTAATAAATGTGTTGATATGTGGATAAATGTGTTTATATGTTAATAAATTTGTTTATTCTCTAATGAGTGTTTATATGTGGATAAATGTGTTTATATGTGAATTAATGTGTTTATATGTTAATAAAAGTGTTTATATGTGTTTATATGTGATTAAATGTGTTAATATGTGTTTATATGTGGATAAATAAGTTTATATGTGATTAAATGTGTTAATATGTGTTTATATGTGGATAAATGTGTTTATATGTGATTAAATGTGTTAATATGTGTTTATATGTGTTTATATGTGGATATATGTGTTTATATGTGTTTAAATGTGTTTATATGTGTTTATATGTGGATAAATAAGTTTATATGTGATTAAATGTGTTAATATGTGTTTATATGTGAATAAATGTGTTTATATGTGGATATATGTGTTTATATGTGATTAAATGTGTTAATATGTGGTTATATGTGTTTATATGTGGATATATGTGTTTATATGTGTTTAAATGTGTTTATATGTGTTTATATGTGGATAAATAAGTTTATATGTGATTAAATGTGTTAATATGTGTTTATATGTGAATAAATGTGTTTATATGTGGATATATGTGTTTATATGTGATTAAATGTGTTAATATGTGGTTATATGTGAATAAATGTGTCAATATGTGTTTATATGTGGATACATGTGTTTATATGTGAATAAATGTGTTAATATGTAAATGAGTGTTTATATGTGAATCAATGTGTTTATATGTGAATAAATGTGTTTATATGTGAATCAATGTGTTAATATGTAAATGAGTGTTTATATGTGAATCAATGTGTTTATATGTGAATAAATGTGTTTATATGTGAATCAATGTGTTAATATGTAAATGAGTGTTTATATGTGAATCAATGTGTTTATATGTGAATAAATGTGTTTATATGTGAATCAATGTGTTTATTCAATAATGAGTGTTTATATGTGAATAAATGTTTTTATATGTGAATAAATGTGTTTATATGTGTTTATATGTGAATAAATGTGTTAATATGTAAATGAGTGTTTATATGTGAATCAATGTGTTTATATGTGAATAAATGTGTTTATATGTGAATCAATGTGTTTATTCAATAATGAGTGTTTATATGTGAATAAATGTTTTTATATGTGAATAAATGTGTTTATATGTGTTTATATGTGTTTATATGTGGATATATGTGTTTATATGTGTTTATATGTGTTTATATGTGGATATATGTGTTTATATGTGAATAAATGTGTTAATATGTGGTTATATGTGAATAAATGTGTTTATATGTGGATATATGTGTTTAAATGTGATTAAATGTGTTAATATGTGGTTATATGTGAATAAATGTGTTTATATGTGGATATATGTGTTTATATGTGATTAAATGTGTTAATATGTGGTTATATGTGAATAAATGTGTTAATATGTGTTTATATGTGGATATATGTGTTTATATGTGAATAAATGTGTTAATATGTAAATGAGTGTTTATATGTGAATCAATGTGTTTATATGTTAATAAAAGAGTTTGTATGTGAATCAATGTGTTTATATGTTAATAAAAGTATTTATATGTGAATAAATGTGTTTATATGTGAATCAATGTGTTTATTCACTAATGAGTGTTTAAATGTTAATAAATGTGTTTATATGTGAATAAATGTGTTTATATGTGAATAAATGTGTTTATATGTGAATCAATGTGTTTATTCACTAATGAGGGTTTAAATGTTAAGAAATGTGTTTATATGTGAATAAATGTGTTGATATGTGGATAAATGTGTTTATATGTTAATAAATTTGTTTATTCACTAATGAGTGTTTATATGTGGATAAATGTGTTTATATGTGAATAAATGTGTTTATATGTGAATCAATGTGTTTATTCACTAATGAGTGTTTATATGTTAATAAATTTGTTTATTCACTAATGAGTGTTTATATGTTAATAAAAGTGTTTATATGTGAATAAATGTGTTTATATGTGAATCAATGTGTTTATTCACTAATGAGTGTTTAAATGTTAATAAATGTGTTTATATGTGAATAAATGTGTTGATATGTGGATAAATGTGTTTATATGTTAATAAATTTGTTTATTCACTAATGAGTGTTTATATGTGGATAAATGTGTTTATATGTGAATAAATGTGTTTATATGTTAATAAAAGTGTTTATATGTGTTTATATGTGGATAAATAAGTTTATATGTGATTAAATGTGTTAATATGTGTTTATATGTGGATAAATGTGTTTATATGTGGATAAATGTGTTTATATGTATTTATATGTAGATAAATAAGTTTATATGTGATTAAATGTGTTAATATGTGTTTATATGTGGATAAATGTGTTTATATGTGAATAAATGTGTTTATATGTTAATAAATTTGTTTATTCACTAATGAGTGTTTATATGTGGATAAATGTGTTTATATGTGAATAAATGTGTTTATATGTTAATAAAAGTGTTTATATGTGTTTATATGTGTTTATATGTGGATAAATAAGTTTATATGTGATTAAATGTGTTACTATGTGTTTATATGTGGATAAATGTGTTTATACGTGTTTATATGTGGATAAATAAGTTTATATGTGATTAAATGTGTTAATATGTGTTTATATGTGGATAAATGTGTTTATATGTGGATAAATGTGTTTATATGTTAATAAAAGTGTTTATATGTGTTTATATGTGTTTATATGTGGATAAATAAGTTTATATGTGATTAAATGTGTTAATATGTGTTTATATGTGGATAAATGTGTTTATACGTGTTTATATGTGAATAAATGTGTTTATATGTTAATAAAAGTGTTTATATGTGTTTATATGTGTTTATATGTGGATAAATAAGTTTATATGTGATTAAATGTGTTAATATGTGTTTATATGTGGATAAATGTGTTTATACGTGTTTATATGTGGATAAATAAGTTTATATGTGATTAAATGTGTTAATATGTGTTTATATGTGGATAAATGTGTTTATATGTGGATAAATGTGTTTATATGTATTTATATGTAGATAAATAAGTTTATATGTGATTAAATGTGTTAATATGTGTTTATATGTTTATATGTGTTTATATGTGTTTAAATGTGTTTGTATGTGTATAAATAAGTTTATATGTGATTAAATGTGTTAATATGTGTTTATATGTGAATAAATGTGTTTATATGTGGATATATGTGTTTATATGTGATTAAATGTGTTAATATGTGGTTATATGTGAATAAATGTGTCAATATGTGTTTATATGTGGATACATGTGTTTACATGTGAATAAATGTGTTAATATGTAAATGAGTGTTTATATGTGAATCAATGTGTTTATATGTGAATAAATGTGTTTATATGTGAATCAATGTGTTTATTCAATAATGAGTGTTTATATGTGAATAAATGTTTATATGTGTTTATATGTGTTTATATGTGGATATATGTGTTTATATGTGATTAAATGTGTTAATATGTGGTTATATGTGAATAAATGTGTTTATATGTGGATATATGTGTTTATATGTGATTAAATGTGTTAATATGTGTTTATATGTGAATAAATGTGTTAATATGTGTTTATATGTGAATAAATGTGTTTATATGTGGATATATGTGTTTATATGTGAATTAATGTGTTTATATGTGTTTATATGTGAATAAATGTGTTAATATGTGTTTATATGTGGATATATGTGTTTATATGTGAATAAATGTGTTTATATGTTAATAAAAGTGTTTGTATGTGAATCAATGTGTTTATATGTTAATAAAAGTGTTTATATGTGAATAAATGTGTTTATATGTGAATAAATGTGTTTATTCACTAATGAGTGTTTAAATGTTAATAAATGTGTTTATATGTGAATCAATGTGTTTATTCACTAATGAGTGTTTAAATGTTAATAAATGTGTTGATATGTGGATAAATGTGTTTATATGTTAATAAATTTGTTTATTCTCTAATGAGTGTTTATATGTGGATAAATGTGTTTATATGTGAATTAATGTGTTTATATGTTAATAAAAGTGTTTATATGTGTTTATATGTGATTAAATGTGTTAATATGTGTTTATATGTGGATAAATAAGTTTATATGTGATTAAATGTGTTAATATGTGTTTATATGTGGATATATGTGTTTATATGTGGATAAATGTGTTTATATGTGGATAAATGTGTTTATATGTGGATAAATGTGTTTATATGTGTTTATATGTGGATAAATAAGTTTAAATGTGATTAAATGTGTTAATATGTGTTTATATGTGTTTATATGTGGATATATGTGTTTATATGTGTTTATATGTGTTTATATGTGTTTATATGTGGATAAATAAGTTTATATGTGATTAAATGTGTTAATATGTGTTTATATGTGAATAAATGTGTTTATATGTGGATATATGTGTTTATATGTGATTAAATGTGTTAATATGTGGTTATATGTGAATAAATGTGTCAATATGTGTTTATATGTGGATACATGTGTTTATATGTGAATAAATGTGTTAATATGTAAATGAGTGTTTATATGTGAATCAATGTGTTTATATGTGAATAAATGTGTTTATATGTGAATCAGTGTGTTAATATGTAAATGAGTGTTTATATGTGAATCAATGTGTTTATATGTGAATAAATGTGTTTATATGTGAATCAATGTGTTTATTCAATAATGAGTGTTTATATGTGAATAAATGTGTTTATATGTGTTTATATGTGTTTATATGTGGATATATGTGTTTATATGTGATTAAATGTGTTAATATGTGGTTATATGTGAATAAATGTGTTTATATGTGGATAAATGTGTTTATATGTGATTAAATGTGTTAATATGTGGTTATATGTGAATAAATGTGTTAATATGTGTTTATATGTGGATATATGTGTTTATATGTGAATAAATGTGTTAATATGTAAATGAGTGTTTATATGTGAATCAATGTGTTTATATGTGAATAAATGTGTTTATATGTGGATATATGTGTTTATATGTGATTAAATGTGTTAATATGTGGTTATATGTGAATAAATGTGTTTATATGTGTTTATATGTGGATAAATGTGTTTATATGTGGATATATGTGGATAAATATGTTTATATGTGATTAAATATGTTATGTGTTTATATGTGGATAAATATGTTTATATGTGGATATATGTGTTTATATGTGTTTAAATGTGTTTATATGTGTTTATATGTGGATAAATGTGTTTATATGTGTTTATATGTGGATAAATGTGTTTATATGTGGATAAATGTGTTTATATGTGGATATATGTGTTTATATGTGTTTAAATGTGTTTATATGTGTTTATATGTGGATAAATGTGTTTATATGTGTTTATATGTGGATAAATGTGTTTATATGTGGATATATGTGTTTATATGTGATTAAATGTGTTAATATGTGTTTATATGTGGATAAATGTGTTTATATGTGTTTATATGTGGATAAATAAGTTTATATGTGATTAAATGTGTTAATATGTGTTTATATGTGTTTATATGTGTTTATATGTGTATAAATAAGTTTATATGTGATTAAATGTGTTAATATGTGTTTATATGTGAATAAATGTGTTTATATGTGGATATATGTGTTTATATGTGATTAAATGTGTTAATATGTGGTTATATGTGAATAAATGTGTCAATATGTGTTTATATGTGGATACATGTGTTTATATGTGAATAAATGTGTTAATATGTAAATGAGTGTTTATATGTGAATCAATGTGTTTATATGTGAATAAATGTGTTTATATGTGAATCAATGTGTTAATATGCAAATGAGTGTTTATATGTGAATCAATGTGTTTATATGTGAATAAATGTGTTTATATGTGAATCAATGTGTTTATTCAATAATGAGTGTTTATATGTGAATAAATGTGTTTATATGTGTTTATATGTGTTTATATGTGGATATATGTGTTTATATGTGATTAAATGTGTTAATATGTGGTTATATGTGAATAAATGTGTTTATATGTGGATAAATGTGTTTATATGTGATTAAATGTGTTAATATGTGGTTATATGTGAATAAATGTGTTAATATGTGTTTATATGTGGATATATGTGTTTATATGTGAATAAATGTGTTAATATGTAAATGAGTGTTTATATGTGAATCAATGTGTTTATATGTGAATAAATGTGTTTATATGTGGATATATGTGTTTATATGTGATTAAATGTGTTAATATGTGGTTATATGTGAATAAATGTGTTTATATGTGTTTATATGTGGATAAATGTGTTTATATGTGGATATATGTGGATAAATATGTTTATATGTGATTAAATATGTTATGTGTTTATATGTGGATAAATATGTTTATATGTGTTTATATGTGGATATATGTGTTTATATGTGTTTAAATGTGTTTATATGTGTTTATATGTGGATAAATGTGTTTATATGTGTTTATATGTGGATAAATGTGTTTATATGTGGATATATGTGTTTATATGTGATTAAATGTGTTAATATGTGGTTATATGTGAATAAATGTGTTAATATGTGTTTATATGTGGATAAATGTGTTTATATGTGTTTATATGTGGATAAATAAGTTTATATGTGATTAAATGTGTTATGTGTTTATATGTGGATATATGTGTTTATATGTGTTTATATGTGGATAAATTTGTTTATATGTGGATATATGTGTTTATATGTGATTAAATGTGTTAATATGTGGTTATATGTGAATAAATGTGTTAATATGTAAATGAGTGTTTATATGTGAATCAATGTGTTTATATGTTAATAAAGGTGTTTGTATGTGAATCAATGTGTTTATATGTGAATCAATGTGTTTATTCACTAATGAGTGTTTAAATGTTAATAAATGTGTTTATATGTGAATAAATGTGTTGATATGTGGATAAATGTGTTTATATGTTAATACATTTGTTTATTCTCTAATGAGTGTTTATATGTGGAAAAATGTGTTTATATGTTAATAAAAGTGTTTATATGTGTTTATATGTGGATAAATAAGTTTATATGTGATTAAATGTGTTAATATGTGTTTATATGTGAATAAATGTGTTTATATGTGGATAAATAAGTTTATATGTGATTAAATGTGTTAATATGTGTTTATATGTTTATATGTGTTTAAATGTGTTTATATGTGTTTATATGTGTATAAATAAGTTTATATGTGATTAAATGTGTTAATATGTGTTTATATGTGAATAAATGTGTTTATATGTGGATATATGTGTTTATATGTGATTAAATGTGTTAATATGTGGTTATATGTGAATAAATGTGTCAATATGTGTTTATATGTGGATACATGTGTTTATATGTGAATAAATGTGTTAATATGTAAATGAGTGTTTATATGTGAATCAATGTGTTTATATGTGAATAAATGTGTTTATATGTGAATCAATGTGTTTATTCAATAATGAGTGTTTATATGTGAATAAATGTGTTTATATGTGAATAAATGTGTTTATATGTGGATATATGTGTTTATATGTGATTAAATGTGTTAATATGTGGTTATATGTGAATAAATGTGTTAATATGTGTTTATATGTGGATAAATGTGTTTATATGTGGATATATGTGGATAAATATGTTTATATGTGATTAAATGTGTTATGTGTTTATATGTGGATAAATATGTTTATATGTGGATATATGTGTTTATATGTGTTTAAATGTGTTTATATGTGTTTATATGTGGATAAATGTGTTTATATGTGTTTATATGTGGATAAATGTGTTTATATGTGGATATATGTGTTTATATGTGATTAAATGTGTTAATATGTGGTTATATGTGGATAAATGTGTTTATATGTGTTTATATGTGGATAAATAAGTTTATATGTGATTAAATGTGTTATGTGTTTATATGTGGATATATGTGTTTATATGTGTTTAAATGTGTTTATATGTGTTTATATGTGGATAAATGTGTTTATATGTGTTTATATGTGGATAAATGTGTTTATATGTGGATAAATGTGTTTATATGTGGATATATGTGTTTATATGTGTTTAAATGTGTTTATATGTGTTTATATGTGGATAAATGTGTTTATATGTGTTTATATGTGGATAAATGTGTTTATATGTGTTTATATGTGGATAAATTGTTTATATGTGGATATATGTGTTTATATGTGATTAAATGTGTTAATATGTGGTTTATATGTGAATAAATGTGTTAATATGTGTTTATATGTGGATATATGTGTTTATATGTGATTAAATGTGTTAATATGTGGTTATATGTGAATAAATGTGTTAATATGTGTTTATATGTGGATATATGTGTTTATATGTGAATAAATGTGTTAATATGTTAATAAAGGTGTTTGTATGTGAATCAATGTGTTTATATGTGAATCAATGTGTTTATTCACTAATGAGTGTTTAAATGTTAATAAATGTGTTTATATGTGAATAAATGTGTTGATATGTGGATAAATGTGTTTATATGTTAATACATTTGTTTATTCTCTAATGAGTGTTTATATGTGGATAAATGTGTTTATATGTGGATAAATAAGTTTATATGTGATTAAATGTGTTAATATGTGTTTATATGTTTATATGTGTTTATATGTGTTTAAATGTGTTTATATGTGTTTATATGTGGATAAATAAGTTTATATGTGATTAAATGTGTTAATATGTGTTTATATGTGAATAAATGTGTTTATATGTGGATATATGTGTTTATATGTGATTAAATGTGTTAATATGTGGTTATATGTGAATAAATGTGTTTATATGTGGATATATGTGTTTATATGTGATTAAATGTGTTAATATGTGGTTATATGTGAATAAATGTGTCAATATGTGTTTATATGTGGATACATGTGTTTATATGTGAATAAATGTGTTTATATGTGAATCAATGTGTTTATATGTGAATAAATGTGTTTATATGTGAATCAATGTGTTTATATAATGAGTGTTTATATGTGAATAAATGTGTTTATATGTGAATAAATGTGTTTATATGTGGATATATGTGTTTATATGTGATTAAATGTGTTAATATGTGGTTATATGTGAATAAATGTGTTAATATGTGTTTATATGTGGATAAATGTGTTTATATGTGGATAAATATGTTTATATGTGATTAAATGTGTTATGTGTTTATATGTGGATAAATATGTTTATATGTGGATATATGTGTTTATATGTGTTTAAATGTGTTTATATGTGTTTATATGTGGATAAATGTGTTTATATGTGTTTATATGTGGATAAATGTGTTTATATGTGGATATATGTGTTTATATGTGATTAAATGTGTTAATATGTGGTTATATGTGGATAAATGTGTTTATATGTGTTTATATGTGGATAAATAAGTTTATATGTGATTAAATGTGTTATGTGTTTATATGTGGATATATGTGTTTATATGTGTTTAAATGTGTTTATATGTGTTTATATGTGGATAAATGTGTTTATATGTGTTTATATGTGATAAATGTGTTTATATGTGAATAAATGTGTTTATATGTGGTTATATGTGAATAAATGTGTTTATATGTGTTTATATGTGGATAAATGTGTTTATATGTGTTTATATGTGGATAAATGTGTTTATATGTGTTTATATGTGGATAAATGTGTTTATATGTGGATATATGTGTTTATATGTGATTAAATGTGTTAATATGTGGTTATATGTGAATAAATGTGTTTATATGTGGATATATGTGTTTATATGTGAATAAATGTGTTAATATGTTAATAAATGTGTTTATATGTGAATAAATGTGTTTATATGTGAATCAATGTGTTTATTCACTAATGAGTGTTTAAATGTTAATAAATGTGTTTATA
>NW_026266761.1:0-22323 GCF_025860055.1 Xyrauchen texanus | reverse complement strand
CCATTGAGTTATATATATATATATATATATATGTGTGGAGCGGAGTGGGGCGGGGCCGATCAGAATATCGCGCGCCCGGTCCCCAATCGGCCTGATGAGGCGTGCGAGGGATAAAGGTGGCCGGTGACGATGGTTCGAGAGAGAGAGAATTACGGGCATGTCCGTCATGTGTGTGTTGGTTTATGCTTTTGGTTTGAGTTTAATTAAATATAATTTATGTTGACAAGCCGGAACAGAGACATGTCAAAATATACAGACCATTTATGAATAACAGAACAACAAACATCTACAGAGTTCTCAGACAATAAGTAGTAGCTCACAAATGATCATGATACACCAGAGCTTACAAAGATAGTTCACCCATAAATAAAAATTCTGTACCACTCAGGAAAATCAATTATATGTGTTTAGAATGACAAGATGTAAATCATGATGAGTAAATCATGACAGAATCTTCATTTTTTTTTATGAACTTTACCTGATGTAAAAGGTCTGAGAAATTAATAATACAAATTAATTTGAAGAACAGAGAAAGGTCATGAGAATGTGACCATCTCTAAATAACAGAACATGCATTTAATTAGATATCTAAAGACCTCAATGGTGATTTGTGTGTCTAGGCACCAAATCCATGTGGTGTATCAGTCAGGGGCGGTGTGTTCATTAGGGCGATATGGGCGACGCACTGCCAAACGGGTCAGGTTGAAAATCGCCCCAGAAGTCTCTCATAGACTCTCATGTAAAATATTTTTTTTTTCAAATATCAGAGCTTTCAATACAATCTCTATGGTTTCCGGGAGGGCTTGCACTTACGCGCTTTCGTCATACGTAACGTAACCATGGACATAACTAAGAAAAGAGCGGGTAGCAGCGTCAATCAATTCACGTACTACTGTCAAGATGGCTAGCGTTCAGTGAATCTCGATTGTCTCTTTGAAAGAAGTTCCTTTTGTCGGCTGAACGAATCAAGTTAAATTGTCAACGAAACAATTAGGACCTCCCAGACCAAATTTAATCATTCAACAGGTTTCTACTAAAGGGGAAAGTCCTACACTCGAGGATTTTCCAAAAATTGGTACTGAACGAAAAACCTGGCTAGCAGGCTGCGACGTAGCCAATGCAGTCTTCTGCTACCCCTGCCTCTTTCACCCTGAAGGTGGCACGGCAGACAGCACCGCTTTTGACAGTGACAGGTGTAACAGACATGCACCATCTTTCAGAAAAGATAAAGAAACATGAGCTGTCAAAGACCCACATGGATAGCTGTTTGAGCTTGTCTGCTTTGTGGAGAGTGAACATTGCCACACGTTTCTACACAGACACTGCTGGTGCTGAGGTACATCGATAGCAACCATAAAGTGCAGGAACGCTTTATTTAGTTTCTTCCCATCTCGGAATCAATCTTAATTGCCAGTGTGTTTTAGGAGAGACTGAACGGTCTTTTGCCGATGACGAGAAAGTTAAACTCATTGCACAAGCTTACGATTGAGCCAGTGTGATGAGGGGAGAGAAGAGAAGGCTGGTGTGCAGCAAAAGGTGCGTGAGCATTTTAAGAATGCCCATTATGTTTATTGCTATGTGCATCTGCTGAATTTGATCATGCAGTAAGCTACTTCTCTTATCAAAAAAGTTAATATTTTCTTTTCCGATCTGAGCAGGATTGCAACTTTTTTTCCGGTCACCCAAACGGACCATCATTCTTGACCAGACTCTTGCATTAAGACTGCCCAGAACTTCATCCACACGGTGGAACTTCAACAGCGTGAACACTGTCTACGAGAATCGAGACGACCTCATACAAAGTTTTTAAGCCATCAGGACTGCTTCATTGGGTTCATTTGACCAGCCCACCGTGAGAGAGGCATATGGCTACGTGAGGATGCTACATGATGAGGATTTCATTTTTTTCATGTGGCTTTTTCACAAAATCATGCCCCACGTCGATAATCTGTACCAGAGGCTCCAGAAGAAGGACATCGATGCTGTCTTCATCAAACGTGCCCTCGACAGCTTCACAAACAGCATGCAGGCCATAAGGTAAGATTAAACAATGTCATTCAATCGTTCTCAAAGAAGAGCTTTGTCATTTGAAAATGTTTGCATGAAAGGAGACTGCATTTGTGTTTGAAATTACATTATTCTCATTATATATGGCCAGTGGTGTAATCTAGCTTACTTTATAAACTGTACACTGTGCTGAACATCCAGGCTAGGTGAGACTCAAAGGCTAACTTAAACACTAAAGACTTCATGCATCCCTGCCCATTTTAAGTGGAACTGAAATCTTTGTACTATACGTGGATAAATTGCATATACCTGTGCATCACATAGACTACAGTACTGTACATAGCCTAACAAACACATTGGTCTGTTTGCCTTAAGGGACTCCTCTCTACAGCAGCTGCAAGTAGCAACAGGAGCCAAAAGACCCAGAACGGCTTTGAGAGAAGAGGAGAAGCAGAGGCTGTCTGAAGAGGTCTGCGACACCATCCTGGATCACACCAAAGCAAGGTTCTCTTTCACTGGCCACCTTGTGAGTGCTACCTTACTGCAAGCAGATATGTTTGAAAGGTACTGCCATTAATTTCCTGATGAGGCTCTGAATGCCACTGTGAACGCATACCCCATGCTGAACAAGGCAAAGCTCAAGACAGAACTCTCTCTGATCTAATGAGAATCCTGAATTCAAGGGCTGCTGTGGTGCACTGGCACTGTACCAGGTTCTCATGAGCTACAACCTCCAGGAGACATTCTCTGAGACTGTGACTCTGTTGAACATCCTCATAACTACTCCCATGACAACAGCTGAAGCTGAGAGATGTTTATCAACTTTGACCAGTTAAGACATTCCTGCGAAATTCAATGGGCCAGGAACGTCTGAATGCACTGGCCATGCTCTCCATGGAGAGGGAACTAGTCCTCAACATGCCTGATTTCCTGATTAACACACACACACACACACAAACCAAATCAATTCAAAGCTGATGTTGTTTTAAATAGTTATTTTTCATTCATTCATTCAAAAAAAAAAAAAAGTTAAAAAAAAATCTGTTCATTTTTACAAATCTATACAATTGGCCAGAATATGGTTGTTCATATTTACAAAGCCATACAAATAGCTGTTTACCTTTCTAGAAATTATTTTCAAATGTTGTTTTCAGGCAAAATGTCTATCACTGTTCATGTTCATTTTTACAAATCTATACAAGAGGGCAGAATATGGAAGTCTATACAAATTGCTTATTACCAATAACTTGCATCAATGTTTTCAGTAGCCTCTATCAAAAGCTCCTGCTCACTTGTTGTGAATTATGCTCTGGTGCACATATTTCCAATTCAACCATGAGGCCTAAGTAATTAATGTGTATATCAGAATTCTTTATTTAAACTTGGCAGCACCTCATCATTCTGGTTTGGTCTTCAATGTGTAAAGCCAAGATGCACAGACCACACCAGGTCAAGCCTCACTTATTCATTCACTTATTTGGGACAACGTTACTTTGCTTTTATTAAGTAGCACATTGGTGATATCCTACATTCCAGAAAATGTAGTTCTAAAGATCCACTTCTCTCAACAATTTGTCTACTTGTATTTTCAGCTGATATTTCATTTATAGAAATGCAAATTGTTTATGCATTGTTGAGGAACGTGAAAGAACACCCTTGATTATTTGTACTGTGATAACTTATTTTGCTTTTGTAAGCCAATACTGTTGAGATCAGTCAATAAATGCTTCTGTATTGACTTATATGCTGCCCCTGTCTTTATGTTGTTGCTGGATATATCTTTTGAAAATGTGTCCTGTTTAGCTAGTTTACATCACACAAAATTGGATTAATGTAAGTAATGAATAAGTGGAATAATTAATTGTGGAGCCATGTCATTTTTGCTTATGAAGGCAACTTGATGCTAATTTCTTACATAGCTTTCCACCTGTAACTTATGTAGCTAGAGGGAAAATCGGTACCCATTGAATGGGTCACCTTAATCATTATCAGAAAAATTGCCCCCGAGAATTTTTTCAGGAGCTGCCACTGGTATCAGTACATTTAGAATCTAGATAGAGAATCGCTCTATGTAAGAAGAAATGCAATTTTGGTTTTCCTTAGAAAGTAAACTTAAATCAAACTATTGCTTTCCATTTTATCATATCAAATTTAATAAAAATAGCAATACACAATTTGAGAAGCATGTGAAATAGAAATGAATGGTATTAAAAAACTAAATTTATAATAAATTGGAGCATGCACAAAAATCTGTACTCTTTATAACTTTTTAATCATGACATTTTCACTACATACTGTCAGGGTTCAGAAGGAAGAGGACTCAATTGCAAGGGTTCAAAACAGTTCATTGGGAAGTTGATCATAACGGGCCGGACAAGACGAGGTCTACAGACAGTAACAGCCTCAGGAAACGTAGACTGGGTCCGTCGGACGGTAACTCCCAACCAAGAGCAGTCTGCAAAAGAGGCCAATGATGATGGCGAATGAGACGGGGAAGCAACGGGCAGTGCAGGCAGGTGAGGCGCGGCGAGGGGAAGGAGATGACCGCTGGTAGCCCGGAGGCGGCGAGGGAATAGGTTCCGTCCAGCAACCTGGAAGACGGTGAGACTGGAGAAGGAAAATGGGAAAAAAGTGGAAAGGCTAAACTGTTCGAAATGCAAGCCACTGGGGAGGAAAAAGTGAAGCAAAAAAATCTATAAACTATACAAAGTTAATGTATAGCAAAATGAATAGGAAACATAAAAAATAAAAAATAAAATAAAATCAGGGTAGAGCAAGCTGGATAAAGACACAGCAAAAGAAAAGCAAAAATAGAAAACCCTAGGAATCCAAAGCAAATCTAAATAGAAGAAAAAATAAAACTTGACTAGATAACTAGATTACCAAGAAAGAGCAAGATTAGCTCGACGTGAATAACACACGCAAAAACACGATCTGGCAAGAGACAAAAACACAAGGGGAATATAAAGAGAGGCTAATGAGGAGTGACACGTGAGTGTAATGTTGAGCTAACAAGGTAACAAGAGGGAGGGGCGACAGCTGACAGTTGCGCGCATGGAAAACAACACGTGCAGACACACATGGTGAACGAACACAAATATGGCAAGCCAAAGTGTTCACAAACGCCTGGCCAGGCGTCCGATTGCACATTGACACGTCAAAAGCGTGCGTTTTGCCATAAAAGCGCTGCTATTAACGCGCGCTTTGTGCACACAGAAAACGCACGCTTTTGACGCGCGTTCGACAGCCAAACGCGTGTCAAAAGCGTGCGTTCGACAGCCAAACGCGCGTAAAAAAAAGTTCTTAACGTGCGCTTTGTGCACACGGAAAACGCGCGTCAGAAATGCGCGGTTTTTGCATCAAAGCGCGCGTCAGGAACGCGCGTTTGGCTGTCAAAACGCACGCTTTTGACGTGCGCTTTGGGGGTCACCGAAAACGCACGCTTTTGACGCGCGTTTATCATAACAAAAATGGCCGTTGAAAACGTGTGTTTCGAGTAGGACGTTATGAACGTGTAAACAGGTAAACGTATCGGTTACCTAACGTAACCTCGGTTCTCTCTAGATGAGGGAACGAGTATTGCGTAAGCTAGCTTACGCTACGGGAAAGATTCATCTTTTCTGAGATATTGAAGCCAAAAAATTATCCTTAATTTTTGTATCCATTGTCAACGCAGTGCGGCAGCTGCAGACCTTGAGCGGGCTATCTAGCGAGCTCATAGGTTGCTCTCGCGCAACTGCTGCAGCCTATAGACGAGCTTGGGCTAACTCGCATCCAATGAGAGGCGTCCGCGTGCTCACTGCATCAAAGCCCGCCAAAATGGGCGTGACTAGAGTGCAAATAAGCGTAGTTCGTAGGCTGGAAGCCTGGTTTTCATTGACTGAAGCGTAAAAGTCGCTCATGGCGCGAAAGACGGCGGCTACGCAATACTCGTTCCTCATCTAGAGAGAACCGAGGTTACGTTAGGTAACGATCACGTTCTCTTCACGAGAGGTTCTCTCAGATATGCGTAAGCTAGCTTACGCCTACGGAACCCATTGTCAACGCCGTGCGCTCCAAGCATCCACTGTATGAGCCCCAGGGAATTAAGGGGGACCCGGGGAGCCCTTATGAGTGGGGAAATAATATTTGGCCGGCAAGAATGCGGGTCATTGATTGTGTAATACATAAGCACATAGTGGGAAGGGAGCGACAGAGGGCGGTGCCGGTCTGTGTGGAATGTGACCCATCAGTGCAGCTCACCAGGGGAGCTGTAGCGTATTAAACCGCTAGTAGTTTTGCCTGCAGAGCGGGCACTTCCATATTGTAAAATCTGACAAAGGTGGAGGGGAAGTCCATCCGCTGCCACACATATGTCGTGAATGGAAATCCCGCTGGACCATGCCCACGAGGATGCCATGCCTCTAGTGGAGTGAGCCCTAATGCCCAACGGGCATGGCAGGTCTTTTGACGCGTATGTAGCAGCAATAGCGTCCACTATCCATCTAGATAGTGTCTGTTTCGAGGCGCGAGACCTTTGGTGCGCCCTCGAACGAAACAAAAAGCTGCTCAGAGCGTCTGAAAGCGGGCGGCGCAGTATACAATCTCAGTGCTCTGACCGGGCAAAGGAGATTGGCGTCGCGTTCAGCTATCGGTGCTGGCAGCGCCGATAGGGAAATGACCTGTGCTCTGAAAAGGAGTACCGATCACCTTGGGAACATAGCCGTGTCTAGGCTTTAAAATGACCTTGGAGTCACTTGGTCCAAACTCAAGACACGCAGGCTGACAGACAGCGTGAAGGTCTCCCACACGCTTGACTGATGACAGGGCAGTCAGAAAACGGTTTTGAGTGAAAGGTATTTCAAATCCACGGATTGAAGTGGTTCGAAGGGGGCTTTCATAGTTTTGAGAACTATAGAAAGATCCCAGATAGGAACCGATGGGGGCGCTGGGGTTCATCCTTCTAGCTCCCCTGAGGAAGCGGATGACCAGCTCGTTTTACCCCATGACTGGCCGTGCAGGGGTTCAGCGTAACGCCAACGGCCGCCACATACACTTTGAGCGTGGATGGGGATCTGCCCTTATCCAGCAGCTCTTGTAGGAATACTGAGCAGCGACGTACACCCCACATGTCCGCGGGTCCAGGTCTCTGTCGGTGCACCAATTTGAGAACACAGACCATTTTGACGCATAGAGTCTTCTCGTGAAAGGGGCTCTAGCGTGTATGATGGTGTTTATTACTCCTTCTGGCAGAGCGACGGGTAGTCGTTGATCACCCACGCATGCAGCGCCCAGCTTCTGGGTGGGGATGCCAGATTGTGCCACGAGCTTGAGAGAGGAGATCTGCTCTCACTGGGATGGGCCACGGCGCTGTCAGTGACAGCTGCGTAAGCTCGGGAACCATGTCTGATTCTCCCAATCGCGGGGCTATGAGGAGCACCGAGTTACGCTGCTTCCTGATCCTCTGCATTACCTGTGGCAATAGCGAGACGGGAGGGAAGGCGTAAAGCAGGCGCCTGGGCCAGTCCTGGGCCAGCACGCCCTCGCTTTCAAGAAAAATATTGGGCAGTGAGAGTTCTCTTTGGACGCAAAGAGGTCTATCTCTGCTCTGCCGAATAGGTGCCATAACGCCTGGACTGTTTGAGCGTGCAGGGACCATTCCCTGGGGAATATTGTCTCTGGACAGTCTGTCCGGGCTGTCGCTCAGGTGGCCTGGCACGCGTGCGCCGCCTCAGCGAGCGCAGGTGGCACTGGGACCAACTCAGTATGCATTTCGCCAGATGGAAGAGGTTCCTGGATCTGACACCGCCCTGACGGTTTAGGTAGGATACCACAGATCTGTTGTCCGAACGGACCAGGACGTGGTGACCCTGAATGACCGGGAGAAAGCGACGAGCCGTACTCGACCGCTATCATTTCCAGACAATTTATGTGAAGGAGCTTTTCCTGAACTGACCATAGGCCGAAAACCGAGAGCCCTCGCGAGACCGCGCTCCAACCCGTGTTGGACGCTGCCTGTCGAGATGACTTTTCGGCGAGATACAGCTCCCATTGTCACTCCCCGCTGATACCATTCGGCCACTGTCCAGGGCTGCAGAGCTGATATACAGGTCTGAGTCACCTTGATGGGCTGGCGGCCTGTGGCCCAAGCCCGGCGAGACGCTGGTGTTTAGCCAATGCTGAAGCGGGCGATGTGCAGTAAACCCAGCTGAAGTACTGCTGCGGCTGAGGCCATGTAACCTAGCACTCTCTGGAATTTCTTCAGAGGCGTGAGGCTGTTCATCTGAAAAGATGCGGCTAGTCGCTGAACACGGCGCTGCTGTGTAGATAAGCGAGCCGTCATTGCCACGGAGTCTAGTTCTATTCCAAGGAAGGAAATTGTCTGACTGGGCTGTAGTGAGCTCTTGGTCCAATTGACTGCAAGACCCAAACTGTTCAGATGGCTGAGGAGAACTGCTCTGTGAGACAGAATCTCCATATGTGACTGTGCCATAATCAGCCAGTCATCCAAATAGTTCAAAATTCGCAAACCCTGACTCCACAGGGTGCGAAGCCGCGATCCATGCACTTCGTGAAAGTACGGGTGCTAAGGACAGGCCGAACGGGAGGACGGTGTATTGATAAACCTGGCCGTCGGCTGAATCTCAAGAATGGCCTGTGACGGGATTTATCTGAATCTGAAAGTATGCATCTTTCAGATCGAGAGAAATAAACCAGTCCCTCTGGCGCATACGCGCGAGGAGTTTCCTGATTGTAAGCATTTTGAACGGTCTTTTGCAAGCACCTTGTTCAAAACCCTGAGATCTAATATTGGTCTGAGGCCGCCGTCTTTCTTGGGAACAAGAAAATAACGGCTGTAAAGCCCCGACTCGCTCAGAGAGGGTGGCACTTTCTCTATGGCCCTTTTGCACAGAAGGCTTGCTATTTCTGAACGAAGCATGCACGCTGCTTCCGTGTTCACAGTAGTTTCGAGCCAGCTCTGAAGCGAGGAGGGCGGCGATCGAACTGTAGCAAATAGCCCTGTTGTATTGTGCTTAACACCCACTTGGATATCCCTGGAATAGCTTCCCACGCTTTGAAGCGTAACGCTAGAGGGTGAATGGCCAATTCGCTCTGATTGCCGCACACAGAGCTGAACAAAATGTGTGAGCGCGTTTAGTGTGTTCATGCATGATTGCTCGCAGACAGCATGAACAGGCTGTTTTGTGAGTGACTTCCGATTGGAATGAATGGGGAAAGAGTCACATCTGTTACGTGATGCTAAGCATAGTCATGGGCACGGGACTTACACACAGAGGAATGTTTGCTGGCCGTGTAACAGAGCGGGCAGAGAATGGGCGCTACGACGTATTCGTGGAGCGATTTATTGACTCTAGCGTCGAGCTGTTCAGTAACCACTTTATGTGAGCGTGCTCTGGTGGGGACACGAGACATGCAGTGCTTGTGTGCAGAAGTGAACACTGGATTGTGGGCACATTTTCTACACATAGGGCTGGTCGTGTGACAGAGCGGCCAGAGAATGGGCGCTACGCATGTGGGCGCTTTCATTGACTCTGACGCTCGAGCGGTTCAGTAATCAGCTGTATGAGAGCGTGCTCTGATAGGAGCACGGGATGTGTTATGCTTGTGTGTAGGGCGTAACACTGGGTTGTGGGCACATTTTCTACACATAAGACATGTTTGCTCTTTACAAGATTTATTTGGGTCGCCGTGAAAACGGCGTTTGAGTGCAGGCAAGCGGGCAGTGTCACCGGCTTGTTGGCTGCTAAATTCACCACTGTAGTAGCCTGAGAGAAGGGGACTGAAAGGGGGCAAAGCTTTGACGGTGGTCCGCCGGCGCGGACTGAGCCGTCGTTTGATCAACAAAGTTAGGAAGACTTCGGTTGCTCTGGTTTCAGCGTTACCTTAAATCGAGGCCCGCGGGGGGGCGGCGGTCTGCGGCGGCGGTCTGCGGCGGCTGTCTGAGCGCGATCGAGGGCGGCCGCCCTGTCGACGCTGAGAAGTCTGAGATTGTTGAGCTGGGCGCTGTGAAAAGGCTCGTGCAGGAGGCTGATCACGTGAGCTGCCTGCAGAGGAGCTTAGCGCGACGAGGCAGAAAGAGATTCATGGCTTGTGTGGCTTTTGGACCTCTGAAAACCGGTCAATGATACCACTTACCGCGGAGCCGAAGAGACCGTGATGGAGAGAGCGGTGCGTTGAGGAACGTAGAGCTCTGCTTCTCCCATGTCGGTTAGCGTTAACCACAGATGTCTCTCGGTCACAGTCAGCGGCCATGCACTTCCCTATAGCTTGGGCTGCAGCTTTGGTAGCTGGAGGGCGAGGTCCGTAGCACTCGTGATGTCTGCAACCGCCTCTGGATGCCTACTTTCCTCATCCCACTCCCGCAGAAGGTCCGCTTGGAGGATCTGTAGGACGGCCATAGAGTGCAGAGCAGATGCAGCTTGGCCGGGCGGCGGAATAGGCGCGCCAACACAGGCGGAAGTTGTTCTGCAGGCTTTAGACGGAGCACTGGTTTAGACCGCCATCTCGCGGAGGGCGGGCAAAGGTGTGCTGCTACCGCATCCTCGACCGGAGGGATGGAAGAGTAGCCCTTCTCAGTGTCGCCGTCCACCGAAGCAAGAGAGGTGAAGACGTGGGATCGGACCCTGGTCGAGAAAGGCGCTTCCATGATTTGGAAAGCTCGGCGTGGAGTTCCGGCAGGAAGGGAGCGCCCGGTAGCGGGTGCAGCGGCGGCGGCTCTGTAGAAAGCAGCCGTCAAGTCTGTTGGGTGCCTGCTCAAGGGCGGTGACCACTCGAGCCCGAGGCGGTCGACGGCCTGTGTGAGGAGGCGTGTTAGTTCCCCTTGACCGGCGGGTCCTGCTGGATTCCTGGGCCAAGGAGGAGGCGTGTGAGCCTGACCACCTCGCTGTCCGAAGCCATGATGGAACAGCCCTTATCCTCCGCTTCTCGTCCGAGATGGCAGCAGAGCAGCCGCCGGCGGCAACTGCGCATCCCGGTGGGCGGGAGGGTGAAGGCGATGCTCGAGGGATGGGCTCCGCGAGGCAATCGCTTCTACCATTGTTTCCGGCAGCCTTTGAGAGCGGGCGCTTTTATCTGCGCGGCTGAACGGAAGGCGGCGGGCGGCTCGGTCCTGAGCGCCGAGTCGAGCCCGCAGGGTCGACATCGGCAGCTCCTCGCAGAGATCACATCCGCCGGGCGAGGGCGAGCTCTGCATGCCCCAGTCCCAGGCAGAGAGCGCAGATGATGTGGCGGTCTCCGTGCTGAGAAGAGCGGCATGAGGCGCAAGTGGAGCGAGGCATCTTAAAAAGACGCTCGATACTCTTTTGTGAAGTTCTTAAGAACTAGCTTGCTTTTAAAAGGATACGTCGCCGGATGGCGAGCTCGCAGGACGGCTGAAGGTGGCTAAGACGGCCGACTTCTTCGGCGCTGTCCACGCTTGCTTGATGCCCCTCGAACGCGCACGCGCTTCCAGTTCAGTGATGCGAAGAGCTCGCTGAAGAGATGAAAATCAGGGTTCCAGCCTACTGAACTACGCTTATTTGCACTCTAGTCACGCCCATTTTGGCGGGCTTTGATGCAGTGAGCGCTGGACGCCTCTCATTGGATGCGAGTTCGCCCAAGCTCGTCTATAGGCTGCAGCAGTTGCCGCAGAGCAACCTATGAGCTCGCTAGCTAGCCCGCTCAAGGTCTGCAGCCGCCGCACTGCGTTGACTAAATGATACAAAAATTAAGGATAATTTTTGGCTTCAATATCTCAGAAAAGATGAATCTTTCCGTGAGCGTAAGCTAAGCTACTTAATACGAGAGAACCTCTCGTAAGAGAACCACACAGGCAGTGCCAGCGTGTGTGAAGTGTTCATACAGGCGAAAAGAACGTGCTCGTTCATTTAGTGTTCTCGAATCGCACGTCGAAGCGTGTGAGGCCTTATGTCCCGGTTTCTTGTATTGTCATTAAACCCAAGTTAAACAGCATGGCATTATCGATGGCAAATTTGACAGAGGAGAGGATTATAATTGGTGAGTTATTATAATCCAGTATAGTTATCATTTAGGTAAAAAGAAAACTGCACTTCTACAACATTTATTGATTTTTGCTCATGTTAATTTCAACGCTTACTAATGATTATTAAAATAAATAGTTGTATTTGTTAACATTACTTACGCACTGCGAACTATCAGGGTACTAAAAGGGTACACGCCTCAGATTATTAAATAAGTAAAACAAAGTTGTAAAAGTAAAGTTTAAAAGGTTATAGAAGTCTATGAAAATTGTAAAAATATATATAAAATACATATTGTTGTATTATATAATATATATATTTATAATACATTTTCAACTCTAAAACTTCAAGAAAACCAATGCTAAATATCTGAACAAGTTCTGGGCCAGATTTTAGGCTGATGTCTCACTCAATAAATGAACTTTAGGGAAAAAATATTTGTGTGTGCAGTACCAATCTTTTCCACTAGATGACATCCAGACTCCACCCATGACTCTTCGATTTCCATATATGTTTTTAGTTCTGAACCTTATATTTCCATACTATTCCAAATATTTATGAAGTAGATATCCTAATAGTTAGGGCAGTAATGTTAAAATTTGATAAATCTCTAAAACCCCAAATGTACGGAAAGAATCAAAGCGCGTGTTATAGTTATGTTATAATGTAGAATGGCAAGTGTCCCACGGGTATATATATATATATATATATATATATATATATATATATATATATATATATATATATATATATATTAATCAATTTTAATTATCATAATTAAAGCTTCAATTTTATTAAATTGAACAAGCACAACATTCAGCATTCAATCAAATATTCTTAAATATGTATTATTATTATTAATAATGTTATTTCAACATAATATCTCGTTATTTCGACATAATATGTGTGCGTGCATCAAGCAAGATGCCTTTGTAAATCCGGTGACATGAGTGCATTGATTTTTATTAATAAACTAGTAGCGGCTGCAAAGGTGAAGTTGACAATCGCCGTCTCCGTAGGAGAGAAATGCACATAATGGATTACATAGAGTACCGGTAGTCTATTTCTTTTCGATTTGAATTGTTTCGTTTAAAGACATTTCAGGCTTTCTAGATATATTTCTGATGTCTGTGACATATACGCTGAATTTCGGTTAATTTATGATGAGATGTGCTCCAGAAAGTTCATGTGCAATGCAAGTGACGCGCCGGCGCCTCCATGTCATAGGCCTATTGTCTGCTATATTTGCTTCTTATTTATTAAACCCAGGCAATTGGTTGATGAAAATTTGATTAAAATTAAGATACAATTTAAACAAAACGAAATTCACTTTAAATAAAGACTTTCTACAAAACAAACTTAATGAAGTGATCTGACCAACTTCATGTCTCCCGATATATTGCGCCTCCTATCTCACTCTCGTTGTTAACTTTTCATAATCAACATGGAGAAAAAAATTACATTTAACAATTTTCTCCATTTTTTTCCCACCTCGCCAACGATAATTTCTACTTCACATTGAGTGAAGTTATGTGTCTTGGTTTTCCTCTCTGTGTTTGCCATGATTTCGCAATCGATGAATATTAACTTGTGGGCGTTTCACGGACTATTTATGGGCAACTATGGGCGTGACATGAAGCCGCAAAAGCTGCGCTACATTTAGAATTGATTGTGATTTATTAAGGAAAACTACGTAGGATGTGCGTGCGCACGGTTTTATAAATCCGAATATGTATGTGCGTACGCACGTCCTATGTTTCATCCGTACGCCACTTCTGAAGCAAATGTATAAATGAGGCCCCTGAACCTTATTTTCCATACTAGTCCAAATATTTATGAAGTAGACATCCTATTCAGAAATAGTTAGGCAGTAATGTTAATTTTTGATTTATTTGAATTCAATCTTTAAAACACATAAAATGAACGGAAATAATCAAAGCGCGTGTTATAGTTTGACTGCACATCACAAATGAAGAATCTATTGTTATTTATCTTTTGCTGTCATTTCTTTTGATAATTAGTCTTCAAATATGAATAACAGAGTCTGATATGTAGTCAAGATTACTTTGGTTTAGACTAAGATATAATTGTTATAAATGTAGAATGACAAGTGTCCCACGGGAAAAGTATTGCTATTAAAAGTTAATTATTTTTACATTTTATGTTTAATTTTTTTTTTTTAATACAGTGTGATTTTTGGGGAATTGTATTGAATCCAATTAGGATACAAACTCTACACACAATTCCGAAACTGCACACACAAAATGCAAAATGACTCGCGATCTCCTTCAAAATGTAACACTGCATTCAAAATGCCATAAACACAAGTCAGAATGAAGCATTTGCATCAATTGACAAACACTTCTTTCATAATAGTGCATTTTTGGATATATCATGTAAACACTGTTGCTCTAAATCTAAAGCTCTTTGGTATTTCACAGACTTATATCTACATTTCAATACAATGCTCTACAGTGAAAGTACAGTACTCTGCTGAGAGGTATGTTACAAGTACACTGTTGTTGTAATGTTGTAAACAAACATTACTGTTGTTGTACAGTAGCATCAACAAAACCATAAACATATATAAACCAAAAGTATATTCTTTAGAATACAGTAAAGAACACAATTGTGTGTGTGTGTGTGTGTGGGGTCCCGGGGTCCCAGGAATCCATTGTTCAAAACTGGTAATCTGACCTTTGACCTATTTATAGGCCTATATTACAGTAAAGCAGTGATTGGTTAGTGATCAGTGAAGCAATTAGTGTTTGCACATGTGAGGAGTGTGTGTGTGACCTGATGAATAAGTGTAGCATTTTGATTGGTTGTGTTTGTAAAAGGAAAGCAAGTCACTTCCTGTTAGATGTTTGTGTTTTAGGTAGATAATTGTGTGTAGTGTTTTGAAAAAAGTGTTTTATGCAATTGAAAACTGAGTCAAAGGCTGACAAATAGCTGATGGTTTTGGAGATTTGGTATGTAGTTTTGCACTTTGAGTGAGAGGTTTAAATAATCGTGTGACATGAAAAGATTTTGATGTGTAAGCAGTTGGAAAAAACTGTAATTGACATCAGTTTCTTCCACACACAGTGGAGTGATCAGGTCGGCACGGCAGAGGTAGTCACAGATGATTAAGCAGGAGATGTGTAAAATACAAAGCTTCATATTGTTAGCATTTAACTGAGTTTTAAATTTGTATCCTCTGTAAGAGGATTATTTTTTATTATTATTGCAAATGTTAACAAACAGAAGATACAAAACGGATTTTCACACAATAAACAAGTTATGGGTCAATAGTTAACCAGATCAATTTCAGATGAGATTGCTGGGTTTTCTCAGAGAGCTATGTTAGAAATGGGTTCATCTTGAACATAATCAGAATTCAGCTAATCTATCTATAAATTACAGAAACGTCTGTGTGTGTGTCTGTGTGTGCGTGCGTGTGTGAGTGTGTGTGTGTCTGTGTGTGAATGTGAGTGTGTGTGTGTGTGTGTGTGTGTGTGTGTGTGGGGAGTGGCCACTCAGTGTGCAGTGTGAGAGGAGGAGTGGCCACTCAGTGTGCAGTGTGAGAGGGGGAGTGGCCACTCAGGTTTCCACAAAATTATGCTGTTTATAAAGAGGCACACCAGCAGGAAGCACTGTAGGAGTGGCAGAAACAGCGGTTTCCACGGTAACGACTGTACGCAAACCAGCAGCACAACAGGAAAGATAAAGAAAGATTAAATGAAAATAACAGAGAAACATTTCTGTAGATAACTAATGTGCCATCCAGTTTGTTATAACATACTAAAGGTATGTTTAAGGAAGCTATGTTCACATATGGTATTTTCCTGTGTTGAAGTGCCCCTTGGGAAACGAGGGCGGGTTGGAGATAGAAGTGACACTGAACTTGTGACTCCATGATGGCTAATAAAACGTGTTGTTATTAAGCATATAAAAGCCTCCATCTCTATAACAAACCACAATTTCTGAAGACAGTACATTTACTGTAAAGACATTCATAAAAACACTTGCGACGCTTTTTTACTTTGAAACGTGCAGTGCTCATATTTATACAACGTAAATGCCTTTTGGAAAATCTATTTGTGGCGGGCAGTGTTGATATTGTGAACGTGTTGAAATGTGTGAGAAACACTGTAGTATTATTTGACCACTATCAATAGTTTAACCGACCCATCTTCACCGTCACGCAGCATGCTTAGTAACAAAAGTTACAGCTGACCTCACTGTCTGTCACGCTGCGTTCGAACGTTTTTAAAGCTGACATACACCATAGAAATATCATAAAAACACCAGTAATAGGTATGAACCGCATACCGCCCAGCAGCACTAATGGCTCGTAGAATTTTGCTAGAGTGCAGGATAACTTTTAACGACAGTTGTCGTCTTGTTTTGTCAACGGTAAACTCGAACCTCGACATTGTGGAAGCAACAATTGTACGGTAGGTTCCCTTTCGAGACTATCTCTACGACGGGAAAACTCTTTCTCTAGAATATTGAAGCCAAAAAGTATCTTTTAATTTTCCTTTAATGAGCAGTGCTGCAACACCAGACCACAGTGATGTGAATGAGTAAGGACACCCATTCTAAAGTTGCCTAAAAGAGAAATAAAAAATAATCTTTTGGAAATTTATCTTAATGCCTTAATTAAAAAAATGAGGAAAAATCTAACCTTTAAGGACACCAATTTTCTTTGTGAATGAATAATGCATCAGTAAATAAATAAATGTTCTTCCTTAAAATACAGGGTGCATAAGTCAGGACACCCCTATGTTAAACTCCCATAGAGGCAGCAGATTTATATTTTTAAAGGCCAGTTACTTCATGGATCCGGGATATGCATCCTGATAAAGTTCCTTTGGCCTCTGGAATTAAAATACCCCCATCATCACACACCCTTCACCATACCTAGAGATTGGCATGGTTTTATTTCAGTTAACCTAATAGCTGGTTTGATTTGAATTGAGAGATGATCTTATGGAAAGTACCCCATGCCAATCTCTAGGAAAATGATTTCTCTTTTTAGGCAACTTTAGCATGGGTGTCCTTACTTATTCACATCACTGTATATTGCCTGCTCTGCGGTAACTGCTGCATATGGAGAGAGGCAGCTGAGAGTACTGAACCAATGAGGGCGCTTGGTGCCCCTCACACGTACGTCACAGCCCGCCAAAAGAGGAGTGGCTTATAGCCTTATAGCTATATATAAGGCTATAAGCCTTATATATAGTCGACCTTATATATAGTCGACTAAAGGAATTAATAATTATTTGGAGCAGTATGCCAAAGTGAAAAGCATGATAACTCTCTAGTAATGACTTAAATCATTATAAGCTTTTGTGTGGATTGTCGTTTTGGATATAGTAATTCCTTCTGAAGGATGTATTAACAATTGAGTCTTACTAGTGGGTTACCATCTTTTCTTTAGAACAATTATGCCTATACATGATCTATTATTCACATTAATTATGAACCTGTAGCAGTTCTTGGTAGTTCTCTGGGAGGGACTAGTAATTACTAAATAGGTAACAGATTGAGCACTATTACCAACTAATACATTAATCAGAGTTTATTGTTAGTTAATAGTAGTTACTAGAAAGTTAATATCAGCGTTATTGTTATTCATGTGTATTTATTCATTAATGATGGAAGTTTTCTAAAGTGTTAGGCCTACCCGTAATTCCAAGGCTAGGAATGATTCAGAACACTGCCAACAACGGATCCATAAAATTTTTGTCTTTTGAACATTTTTTTTAATGTAATGTGCTTGTAGATTGGAAAGGGTGTTGCTCACTTTACGCTGGGTACCATTTGGGACTGCTTTTGCACAAGAACTCATCTCTCTTCTTTCAGCATTCATTCAGATCCTGCGAGACCAGGCCAATAATCAAGGTAGTTTGATGTCATTAATAATGTTTATATTTTCGTTTGTTGCACACTTCAATTTAATATAGTGATGTAATGAAGATGGCAAACATTTATACCCAATTTAAAGGGCCCATCATATCGAAATATATGAATCGATTTTGAACGCCAATCTAACCTGTTGCGGCTTCTCCAGTGTTAATGGGCAGAAATTATTCACCAGACCATAATGCACGCCATGACCGTCTGCAAGCGAGTTTCTATGAACACCTTATTAATGCTGTCTGTTTTTTCTATACTTCCTGAAGGTGCAAGTGGGTATCAAGTACCATTGGTTCATGGTGGTATAGGTCCCCATCTTACATCATAACCAGGCCACAAACAGAACTTCTGGTGGAGTCTGGATTTACTTCAAGGCAAATTGCCGAAATCCTTGATGTGTCACGATCCACTGTGAGACGTCGACTAAGGCAAGGTTCAGCCAGTGTCTAACACATTGTGCGTGCCATCAAATTACTGTAAATGTTCATGTGAGCACAGGGTTTAAAACAGAACTCATGACTTTGAACTATCTTATAAAATGTTTAAATTAACACAATAAGTGTGAAAGGGTGAAGTTGTCTCATGTTTTCATCACAACCAGTGTCTGACCAAAAACTACAGAGTGGACACATGGGCATCTGTGCAGCTTAAAGGACTTTAATAGGGCCAAAATATGCAAATGGTGGCTGTGTGAAACAAACAAACTAAAAACATATTTCCCTAGATAACTTAGAAATGTCAGATTTTGGGGTTAGATTTTGAAAGATATTTATCAATTAAAAAACTAAATGGTTAACAATTTGAATTAATTGCTTTGTCCAAACCTTGCTTTTAAACAGAATCTTTCATCTCAATCGTTCAAGACGCTATGCACGGGTTACGGACCAGGAGCTTGACAGCATGGTCATCGATGCTGTCGGTCAAAATGATCTTCTTGGACCTGAGTCTGTGAGGGCTCAGTTAAGCTCAGCAGGTGTGCTTGTTCAAAGGAGGAGGGTGAGGGCAGTATGCTCGAACAAATCCAGATGCAGCTGTTTTGAGAGCATTGTCACACAGACTACAGCGCAGAACATACCACGTAGCTGGCCCAAACTCTCTATGGCACCTAGATGGTTACCACAAGCTCATAAGGTAATGATCAGTTAGGGCCCGAGCACCAATGGTGTGAGGACCCTCTTGAAATTGCTCCGTTTATTAGGGCCCAAGCACTGAAAGTGCGTATCACCTCTTGAAATCGTTGCCCTTCTTATTCTTATTCTTCCGCCATGGAAGTCTATGGCAGCCCATAGAACCGCTTATGGGAAAGTTATGAAATTTGGCACACTGATAGAGGACAGTCTGATCTGTCACCATAGCAAATTTGGAGTCTCTAACTCCATACCTCTAACGCACACCATCTGTCCAAAGTTTCACTCATGTTTATGCTAAGAACTTTTGAACTGTAAGGGCTAGAAACTAAATTATTTTTTCCATCTGATTCCATAGCTCAGGACGATTTGATTGCACCATATGATGTAATTTTTCAGTCATGAAAATTTGTCCGCCATTTTGAATTATCTGAAAAACCTACTTTTTCAGACTACTCCTAGGCTGTTTTCATGAAAATTGAGCCAGACCATCGTCAGACCATGACGACAAAACGTTATGGAATTCATGTTTATATTTATTAGATATTTTAAATGGTATTTATCCAACCATCATGTTTACAGTTGATTAGACTGGAAATTGTGGTAATTGTGTTGGAGCCATACATCATTAAGATGCACTGCTCATAATCCATATTATATAGTCTCATAGTAAGATTTTGTTAAGTATTGCATTGTAAAGCCAAGTTACCAAATCCAAAAGCCTTATACCTCTTCCAACACCTCACACATGAAACCATTCAGGGATTTCCATTTTGCTAACTATAGCAGCAATATAATCTTCCTTCATATTCAAACTATAGGAAGCAGCCTGGTAATATAAAATTGTTTTTGTTTTCAAAGGTGGCTAATTGTGGTTCATGGATCCATTGATGGCTACAGCCGGCTTGTGGTTTTCCTTGTTAGGTCCAACAACAATCGGAGCAGTACAGTCTTGCAACATTTCAACACAGCAGTCACCCAGTATGGTGTGCGTCACAAGTGCGTTGTGATTACGGTGGAGAGAACGTTGATGTGTGTCTCTTCATGAATGTCTTCCATGGAATGGGCACCAGGAGTGTTCTCAGAGGTCAGAGTACACACAATCAGAGGATCGAGAGGTTTTGGGGTGATCTTTGGACTGGCATGATCAATGTGTACCATGGCCTCTTTACATTCCTGGAATCGGAGGGATCATTGATCCTGACAATGAACTGCACATGTGGGCTTTGCAGTATGTGTACCTCCCAAGAATAAACAGGGATCTCGGAGTTTTCCGCCGTCGCTGGAATAATCATGGCCTGCGCACTGAGAGATTTATCACTCCAGTACAGCTGTTTGTCCGAGCATGCCTGCGGATGCAGAACAGGCCCTTGAGAGCCATTCAGGGAGTATTTGAAGGACCCGTCAATGCACCAGAACTTCAAGGTGTTCTACCACAGGGGCCAGATCCAGGAATGGCACAAGAACAGGACACACCTGAGTACCAAAATGCTGATCCTCTATGGAGAGATGCCATTCATGTCCCTGAAAGCCTGCTTAATCTAAATGAAGGTGATGTTCATCAAGTCCAACGCTTGGTGGATCCTCTGGATGTCTCCAGTGATGGCATGGGTGTTGACCTTCTTCAGATGACAATTATGTTCCTGCAGTCTGTCATTCATCCATAGACTCTGATAATATTGTAGTTTTGTGACACATTTTTTTAACAGTATTTATAAGTTCTGTCTTTTGGTACAAGCCATTGTAAACTAGTTGGCCATTTTGTCAATTACATAGGTTTAGCTTGTGTTTGTGTGATGTTGACTGCATTGCACATTAGTCTATTTGTAAATATATTTCTGGATGTGGTATGTTCCTTATTAAAAGGGTAATTGTGTGTTTTATCCCAGTTGAACTCTCTTTGCTATTCTGTCCTCTGGCATATTAATCACCAGTTAATTATTCATACAATAAAGCCAAGTAGTAAAATTTTAAAATAATTTACTAATTAATAGCTTTTGTAGATGTGTCCATCATATAACAATATGATTAGTAATACATTCATTTGTATAGGTTCAATGGTAACACTACAATAAGGTCCATGAAGTTAACCACATTAATGAGAAAGAATTAAAGGGGTGGTATAATGCCCTTTTCACAAGATGTAAAATAAGTCTCTGATGTCCCCAGAGTGTGTGTGTGAAGTTTTAGCTCAATATACCCCACAGATATTTGTATATAGCATGTAAAAGTTGTCACTTTTGAGGGTGAGCAAAAATGCACCGTTTTTGTGTCTGCCCCCTTAAATGCAAATTAGCTGCTGCTCCCGCACAGGGGCAGAGCTTCAACAGCTTGTGTCCTGAAAAATTCAAAAACTTGAATTATAGTCATTGATTAGCATATTCTGTAATAATAATCTATAAATAGTGTTCTGGGGGGCGGGGTTTATGTACATTTTAGGGTTAGTGATGTCACTAACCCGGGAGGAAGCTCGTGTAGTTCCTACCAGCCGTTTGTTGTAGTCCTTAAAAAGTGATTTCTTTAAAACAAATATCTCCCTTTGCTTTGAACTTTGAGTGTTGTAACTTTGCAGATGTTGTTTATGATCAAACAGCAACATTACACACTAACTACAGTTAGAAAAGTCTAATCATAATCAACAACCCCTTTAATGAACTGCAATTCTACTGCATTTTTTCCTTTTTATTAACTAACTTTAACACAGATGAACTACAGTAACACATGTATTGCTCGTGATTAGTTCATGTTAGTTAATATATTAACTAATGTAAACTAATGAACCCTGTTACTGATCAACAAAGATTTCATCAATGCATTTCTAGACGTTTGGATGATGGACATAGTATAATAATATAGGCCTAATTAACTACGTCTGGAATATGATGTTTTATAATAGGTATAATATATAGCAAAAATAACAACCATATAATTACGTGCGAATTACATTTTTAAAGTGAGACTGGGAAATACCACCCCAACCAACAGGATGATGGGAAAACGTGGTCTGCTAGACAGAGCACATTAGCTATACGTCATCGTGGAGTAAGATCAGAGCTCAGCCTGTTCTACAAGACATGTCGGATCAGAGGTACAGATCACGTCTTTTAAGTTTAAGATCTCAAATAAATGCTAATTTTGATAGATTGATAGGACAAGCAACTATGGGAAACGAGGACCAAGAAGGCAGTCTTGTTGAAAGGTAATTGTTAATGTAATGTAAAGTCATACGTATAATTGAAAGAGAGATAATTTGTTTATTTTATTTATAACCGAGCAGTAAATTATATGATTTATAATTGAACATG
>NW_026266760.1:10000-12500 GCF_025860055.1 Xyrauchen texanus | reverse complement strand
ATCTCTCTCTCTCACACACACACACACACACACATATATTCACTTTCACATGCTCACAGACACAAACACACACACATATATATAATCTCTCTCTCACTCACACACACACACACACACACACACACACACATATGTTCACTCTCACATGCTCACAGACACAAACACACTCCACATATACAAGCACTCTCTCTCACACACACACACACACACACATATATTCACTCACATACCCACAGACACAAACACACTCACATATAATCTCTCTCTCTCACACACACACACACACACACATATATTCACTCTCACATGCTCAGAGACACAAACACACTCACATATATAATCTCTCTCTCTCACACACACACACACACACACACATATATTCACTCTCACATGCTCAGAGACACAAACACACTCACATATATAATCTCTCTCTCTCACACACACACACACACACACACACACACACACTCACATATATAATCTCTCTCTCACACACACACACACACACACACACACATATATTCACTCTCACATGCTCAGAGACACAAACACACTCACATATATAATCTCTCTCTCTCACACACACACACACACACACACACACACATATATTCACTTTCACATGCTCACAGCACACACACACACACACACACACACACACACACACTCACACACACACACACACTCACATATATAATCTCTCTCTCTCACACACACACACACACACACACACATATATATTCACTTTCACATGCTCACTAGACACAAACACACACACATATCTATCATCTCTACACACACACACACACACACACACATATATTCACTTTCACATGCTCACAGACACAAACACACTCACATATATATACATCTCTCTCTCACACACACACACACACACACACACATATATTCACTCACATGCTCAGACACGAGCACACTCACATATATAATCTCTCTACACACACACACACACACACACACACACAACACACTCACATATATAATCTCTCTCCTCTCACACACACACACACACACACACACATATATTCACTCACATGCTCACAGACACACACACACACACACACACACACACACACACACACACACACACACACACACACACACACACTACTATAATCTCTCTCCACACACACACACACACACACACACACACATATATTCACTTTACATACTCACAGACACAAACACACACTCATATATAATCTCTCTCTCTCTCTCACACACACACACACACACACACACACACACATATATTCACTCACATGCTCACAGACACGAACACACACACATATATCATCAATCTCTCTCTCTACACACACACACACACACACACATATCATTCACTCACATGCTCACAGACACAAACACACTCACACACACACATCACTCACACACACACACACACACACACACATATATTCACTTTCACATGCTCACGACACAAACACACACACACACATACATCTCTCTCTCACACACACACACACACACACACACACACACACATTCACTCACATGCTCACTGACACACACACACACTCCACACACAATCTCACACTCTCACACACACACACACACACACACACACACACATACACACTTACACATCACACAGTCACACAAACACACTACATATACACATCACACTCACACACACACACACACACACACACATATATTCACTACACATGCTCACAGACACACACACACACACACATATACATCATCTCTACACTCACACACACACACACACACACATATATTCACTACACATGCTCACTGACACAAACACACTCACATATATCATCTCTCTCACACACACACACACACACACACACATACATACACTTACACACACTCACACACACAAACACACACACTCACACTACACAATCACACTCTACTCACACACACACACACACACACATACACATTCACACACTGACAGACACACACACCTCACATATATACACATCTCACACTCACACACACACACACACACACACACACACACACATATATCACACTTTCACACGCACACAGACACAAACACACTCACACACATAATCACTCTCACACACACACACACACACACACACACAAACACACACACACACACAAATTCACAAACACATGCTCACAAACACACACACACTCACATACACACAATCACTGCACACACATACTCACACACACACACACACACACACACACATATTCACTCACACGCTCACAGCACACAAACACACACACATACATACATCACACACACACACACACTCACACACACACACACACACACATACACACTTACACATACACACACACTACACCCACACACACACACAAACACATCTCACACACTCACACACACACAACAAACACACACATATTCACTTACACACGCTCAAGACACACAACACACTCACATATATAACTCTCTCACTACACACACACACACACACACACACACACACAC
>NW_026266760.1:0-5000 GCF_025860055.1 Xyrauchen texanus | reverse complement strand
TACTCACAGACACAAACACACTCACATATATAATCTCTCTCTCACACACACACACACACACACACACACACACACACACACACACACACACACACACATATATTCACTTTCACATACTCACAGACACAAACACACACATATATAATCTCTCTCACACACACACACACACACACACACACACACATATATTCACTTTCACATACTCACAGACACAAACACACTCACATATATAATCTCTCTCTCTCACACACACACACACACACACACACATATATTCACTTTCACATGCTCACAGACACAAACACACTCACATATATAATCTCTCTCTCTCACACACACACACACACACACACACACACACATATATTCACTTTCACATACTCACAGACACAAACACACTCACATATATAATCTCTCTCTCTCTCACACACACACACACACACACACACACATATATTCACTTTCACATGCTCACAGACACAAACACACTCACATATATAATCTCTCTCTCTCACACACACACACACACACACACACACACACACACATATATTCACTTTCACATACTCACAGACACAAACACACTCACATATATAATCTCTCTCTCACACACACACACACACACACACACATATATTCACTTTCACATACTCACAGACACAAACACACTCACATATATAATCTCTCTCTCACACACACACACACACACACACACACACACACACACACATATATTCACTTTCACATACTCACAGACACAAACACACTCACATATATAATCTCTCTCTCACACACACACACACACACACACACACACACACACACACACACATATATTCACTTTCACATACTCACAGACACAAACACACTCACATATATAATCTCTCTCTCACACACACACACACACACACACACACACACACACACACACACATATATTCACTTTCACATACTCACAGACACACAACACACTACACATATATACACTCTCTCTCACACACACACACACACACACACACACACACACACACACATATATTCACTTTCACATACTCACAGACACAAACACACTCACATATATAATCTCTCTCTCACACACACACACACACACACACACATATATTCACTTTCACATACTCACAGACACAAACACACTCACATATATAATCTCTCTCACACACACACACACACACACACACACACACACATATATTCACTTTCACATACTCACAGACACAAACACACTCACATATATAATCTCTCTCTCACACACACACACACACACACACACACACACATATATTCACTTTCACATACTCACAGACACAAACACACTCACATATATAATCTCTCTCTCACACACACACACACACACACACACACACACACACACACACACACACACACACTCACATATATAATCTCTCTCTCTACACACACACACACACACACACACACACATATATTCACTTTCACATACTCACAGACACAAACACACTCACATATATAATCTCTCTCTCTCACACACACACACACACACACACACACATATATTCACTTTCACATACTCACAGACACAAACACACTCACATATATAATCTCTCTCTACACACACACACACACACACACACACACACACACACACATAAATTCACTTTCACATACTCACAGACACAAACACACTCACATATATAATCTCTCTCTCTCTCACACACACACACACACACACACACACACACACATATATTCACTTTCACATGCTCACAGACACAAACACACTCACATATATAATCTCTCTCTCACACACACACACACACACACACATATATTCACTTTCACATACTCACAGACACAAACACACTCACATATATAATCTCTCTCTCACACACACACACACACACACATATATTCACTCTCACATGCTCACAGACACAAACACACTCACATATATAATCTCTCTCTCTCACACACACACACACACACACACACACACATGTTTGTATTCCTATCCTTATGAGGACTTTCCATAGACATAATGATTTTTATACCTTGCAAACTATAGATTCTATCCCCTAAACCTAACATAACCCCTAACCCTAATCATCACAGAAAACTTTCTGCATTTTTACATTTTCAATAAAACATTGTTTAGTATGATTTTTAAGCGATTTGAAATATGGGGACACTAGTCTATGTCCTCATAAAGCACATTTATAGCATAATAACCTTGTGATTACCAGTTTATAACTTACAAAATTGTCCTGGTTTATCACAAAAACGCACACACACACACACACACACACATATATTCACTTTCACATGCTCACAGACACAAACACACTCACATATATAATCTCTCTCTCTCTCACACACACACACACACACACACACACACACATATATTCACTTTCACATGCTCACAGACACAAACACACTCACATATATAATCTCTCTCTCACACACACACACACACACACACACATATATTCACTTTCACATGCTCACAGACACAAACACACTCACATATATAATCTCTCTCTACACACACACACACACACACACACACACACATATATTCACTTTCACATGCTCAGAGACACAAACACACTCACATATATAATCTCTCTCTCACACACACACACACACACACACACACACACACACACACACATATATTCACTTTCACATGCTCAGAGACACAAACACACTCACATATATAATCTCTCTCTCACACACACACACACACACACACACACACACACACACACACACACACACATATATTCACTTTCACATGCTCACAGACACAAACACACTCACATATATAATCTCTCTCTCACACACACACACACACACACACACATATATTCACTTTCACATGCTCAGAGACACAAACACACTCACATATATAATCTCTCTACACACACACACACACACACACACACACACACATATATTCACTTTCACATGCTCACAGACACAAACACACTCACATATATAATCTCTCTCACACACACACACACACACACACACACACACACACACACACACACATATATTCACTTTCACATACTCACAGACACAAACACACTCACATATATAATCTCTCTCACACACACACACACACACACACACACACACACACACACACACACACATATATTCACTTTCACATACTCACAGACACAAACACACTCACATATATAATCTCTCTCTCTCTCTCACACACACACACACACACTCACTCACAGACACATTCACACACACACTCACAGACACACACACACTTACTTACACACACACACACTCACTCACAGACACACTCACACACACACTCACAGACACACACAGACACATACTCACAGACACTCACAAACTCACACATGTTTGTTTTGCTATACTTGTGAGGACATCTCATAGACTTTCATGTATTTTATAGCAAGCTTAAGATATATTCTATCCCCTATCCCTCACAGAAACCCATCGTGCACCTTATCAGATTTAAAGATAAACATCATTTTCATTTATTGGTAGAAGTTTTCTTGAAATAAAACCCAGTGAAATTACAGTAAGATCCTGTAGTTAAGATCAGTTGGCATCACAACCGTACACATTTTCTTTTACTTGTACAAGTTTCTGAGTGTGTTTTGATTCAGGAATGAACAAGTTAATACCAAAAACATCAAATCAAATCAAATCAATCAAATCAAATCACTTTATTGTCACACGACCATATACACAAGTGCAACAGTAGGTGAAATTCTTGTGTGCAGGTCCGAGCAACATAGCAGTCATGACAGTGACGAGACATATACCAATTACAGTAAACAACATACTTACACAAAACAATTTACATATCAAATGTACACATAATTACACAACACAATAATTATATACAATGTACAGTAAACAATACACACAATATAGAATACACAATATACAATACAATAAGTAAAGAGTATATGAAATATATATATATATACAGTATATATGAAGTAGTATATTGAGTAGAATATGTTGACAGTCCAGTGTGAGATTATAGATTAATAAAGTGCAGTGCTAATTATTGATCCTGATGGATCAAGTGTTCAACAGTCTGATTGCTTGGGGGAAGAAGCTGTCATTTAGTCGGCTGGTTAGGGTCCTGATGCTGCGATACCGCCTGCCTGATGGAAGCAGTGAGAACAGAACATGACTTGGGTGACTGGAGTCTCTGATGATCTTCTGAGCTTTTTTCACACACCGCCTGATGTATATGTCCTGGAGGGAGGGAAGCTCACCTCCGATGATGTGTCTGGCAGTTCGAACCACCCTTTGCAGGTCTTTGCGGTTGTGCGCGGTGCTATTGCCGTACCAGGCGGTGATGCAGCCAGTCAGGATGCTCTCTACAGTGCTAGTGTAGAACCGTGTGAGGATGTGCTGGTTCATTCCAAACTTCCTCAGCCGTCTCAGAAAGAAGAGGCGCTGGTGAGCCTTCTTCACAACGGCCTCAGTGTGGACGGACCATGTGAGTTCCTCAGTAATGTGGACACCGAGGAACTTGAAACTGCTGACTCTCTCCACAGGTGCTCCATTGATGGTGATGGGGCTGTGTTCTCCGTCTTTCTTCCTGAAGTCCACCACAAGCTCCTTGGTTTTACTGACATTGAGGGAGAGGTTGTGCTCCTGACACCAGTGTGTCAGAGTGTGCACCTCCTCTCTGTAGGTTGTTTCATCATTGTCAGTGATCAGACCTACCACCGTCGTATCGTCAGCAAACTTAATGATGGCATTGGAGCTATGTGTTGCCACACAGTCATGTGTGTACAGGGAATACAGGAGTGGGCTGAGAACACAGCCCTGCGGGGCTCCAGTGTTGAGGGTCAGTGATGAGGAGGTGTTGCTGCCCATTCTAACCACCTGACGTCTGCCTGACAGGAAATCCAGGATCCAGCTGCACAGCGAGCTGTTTAAGCCCAGAGCCCGGAGTTTCATATCAAGCTTGGAGGGCACTATGGTGT
>NW_026266759.1:0-22410 GCF_025860055.1 Xyrauchen texanus | reverse complement strand
TCCCAAGTTCGAGAAATTCGAGGTGGAGAGAGATGGCATACACTGGAGGCCCTCCACTGCTTGAAATCGATGCTTTTACATTGGGCCATGTTTTAAACTACCCATTAGCTTTAGTCGAACACCAGGCGTGAACAACCTCATTATTAATCTATCAAAAACTTTTACTCTTTCTTCCGACCAGCATGCTTTACTCTCTAAAGGACTTAGTTTTATTCCTACACCGACTGGTTTTAGGACCGAAAAAGATAGAACTCTTAAGTGATCTACAAGCTTATCACCGTCGACTCCAACTTGAAACTCATTTTGAGGGTAAAAATTCCAAAAGGAGAAATTCCCATTTACGGGCCCCTCTGGATGGACACCATCTCTGTCTAGTTTACCAAAAAATATAGGACAAATAGTTAGAGCAGACTTATATGCTTACCGTCACCTCAACTGGGGATTAGATGTGCGTCACAATTTAACACAGGGGAGAAAAAAGCACTGAAGGAGTTAAGGAAAAACATGAACATCGATCATAAAGCCAGCCGATAAAGGGAACGCGGTCAGTAATTTTAGATAGGGCCCAATATTTATGGGAGGGTCATCGACAACTCGAGCAAAAAGAATATTATCGACCCTGGACCGACTCCATTTATCCACAAACGCTGAGAGAGGTTATGGGTGTGCTCGAGGAAATGTGTGATAAAAGGATCATTAGCCCAAAACAGAGGGAATACCTCCTGGGTGATGGGAACCCCAGACCCAGGAGATTTTACTTACTCCCAAAAATCCACAAAAGCCCGGAATCTTGGAGTAAACCTCATGAAATTCCACCTGGACGCCCCATAGTTTCCGACTGTAATAGCGAGGCGTACTTCACCGCGAGAGTACATTGAGCACTTTCTTGGCCCCCTTTCGCAGAAACACACGAGTTACATTAGGGACACGTGGTGATTTCCTCGAGAGGATTAGCCTGACTCAAATTCCACAAAATGCGTTTTTGTTTACCATCGATGTGGACAGCCTGTATACCAACATCGAAACCGGTGCTGGTGTGGAGGCTGTCAAGAAATGTTTAGAAAAAATACCCTGATCTGAATCGTCCGGATGACTATATTCTTAAACTTTTGGAAATCAATTTGACCAAAAATGACTTCGAATTTGAGTCTAAATTCTACCTACAAACGAAAGGGATCATGATGGGGAAAACATTTGCACCCTCATACATGAAATATTTTTATGGCTGCAGTGGGAGGAGTCGAGCTGTCTTCTTACTCTCTCAGGCCTTTCCTTTACTTTTAGATTTCTTGACTGACATCTGGGGAGTTTGGACACACTCCAGAGATGAGTTTTTAGGCGTTCACGCCTAACATTTAAATAACCACCAGAATTCAATAAATATTAAACACACACTGATCTTCAGAAGTAAATTTCTTAGATGTCACAACCTATAAAGGACCAAAATTCTCAGAGACCGGTTGTTTGGACTTTCGGGTCTACTTTAAAGAAACAGATACACACTCGCTTTTACACAGACAGAGTTTTCACCCAAAGCACACATTTTCGGGGTATAGTGAAATCCCAACTTCTTAGATTTCACCGTATCTGTTCTGAGTCTTCCTCTTTTGAACGCCACAAAACCCTTTTCTCTTCCTTACGCAAAGCGTGGCTACTCCAGATCTTTTCTCATGCCAAATTCTTAAAACTTTTCGTGACCCCAAACAACCTAAACCCGGGAACCGACAACCAAAAATACAATTATTCCTCTTGTGACACACTACTCAGATCAAAGTCTGCAGCTTAATTTAGCGGTGAAAGCTAATTTTGAAAAATTTCTATCTAATTCCAACTTCCTGCAGAAACACAAACCGATTGCAGCTTTTAAAAGAAACCAAAATCTTAAAGATCTTCTAGTGCGTAGCAAACAACCTATTCAGCCTGCTAGAAGCAGAAGCAGCTCCCTCAAATATTTTGCTCCCCAGAAACTCGTCAAGAGCAGGTCCACGGGTCAAATCTTTCAGCTTACAACATCTGTTGCACTCTCGAGTGTCCAACTGCATGTATATCTTATATTTTGTGTCAAGTGTCGTAAACAGTACGTGGGACAGACAAAGAACTAACTGTATAATCGTGATATATCAACATGTTTACTGTATTAATCATAAAATTGAAAAGCGCAGATATCTGGTTCAGCACTTTCTGTCCCATGGGCTGACTTCCTTACGCTTTTTGGGCCTACAGACAAGTGTGTTTTTGGTCTTTGAGTGATCGCCTGAGGGCGGAAAGGCTCTGGATGAAACGCCTTGACACACTGTATCCTAGAGGCCTCAATGAGATGTGAGTTATCAGTGCAATTCTTTGTTCCATTTTTATCTATTTCTTATTTAGAGTTTTTCCTGGGTTTACCTTTGATCTTTGGTCCCCAATCTATCCTTTTCGGTTGACATACCCCTTACGAATCTGTCTGCACCGAAACCCGCTCAAAAGCATACCCCTCACACCTAAAACCATTTTAATTTGATATCTGGATTTTTGAACCCCACCTGACTAAGATGGCCTGCACCTAAACCTAACCTTAACCTAACCCTAACCCCACATAAAAATTACCCTTACACCTAAAACCCTTTTAATTAGAAACCTAAAATTTGGAAACCCATCTGACATAGATGTCTGCACCTAAACCCACCTCAAGCTTAACCTAACCCTAACACCTAAACCCACTCTAAGCTTAACCTAACCCTAACATAACCTAACCCTAACACCTAAACCCACTCAAAGCTTAACCTAACCCTAACATAACCTAACCCTAACACCTAAACCCACTCTAAGCTTAACCTAACCCTAACCTAACCTAACCCTAACACCTAAACCCACTCTAAACTTAACCTAACCCCTAACACTCTAAACCCACTCTAAACTTAACCTAACCCTAACATAACCTAACCCTAACACCTAAACCCACTCAAAACTTAACCTAACCCTAACATAACCTAACCCTAACACCTAAACCCACTTTAAACTTAACCTAACCCTAACCTAACCTAACCCTAACACCTAAACCCACTCTAAACTTAACCTAACCCTAACATAACCTAACCCTAACACCTAAACCCACTTTAAATTTAACCTAACCCTAACATAACCTAACCCTAACACCTAAACCCACTCAAAGAACCTAACCCTAACATAACCTAACCCTAACACCTAAACCCACTCTAAACTTAACCTAGCCCTAACCTAACCCTAACACCTAAACCCACTCAAAACATACCCTTACACCTAAACCTACTCTAAACCTACCCTTACACTTATAACGCTTTTAATTTAAAACCTACAATTTGTAACCCCACCTGGACCTAACCCTAATTATTTAAACCCTGGGTATGTTGGTGCAGCATGGATTGGGTGGACGGGGCTCTCTGCCTGATCCTCTTGCCGGAACTTTGGGCCCGCGGAAGCGTACCAGTTGAGAGAAGGCCTGTGCACAACCGGGCCTGGGCCCTTTGGGGCCTGGACTTAGGATTTTACAATTTCCTAATCTAGCCTGTGCAGCTCTCTCTGGACTTTGTGTGGGCCCATTGTTTGGGGTCTGGGTCATTGGGTGGAGGGCTCGGACCATTCCATTTCATTCATTCATTTAACTACTACATATTTTGTTTCCTTATTTACTACAATTAATCCTATATTATTAATCCTAATTTATAACACACTCTCTTTCATAATGGACATAATTTGACAAAAGTAAAAATAGACATACAGTAACTATTCTAGTGCTTTTACTTGGTGTGAGGGGTTTATGTTGATTTATTTATTTGTTTCACGGAATGAGGCCTTATTTTTTCTGGGTGTTTATCCTTTCTTCTATAAAGGAATAGTTTCATCAATTTGGTTCTGATTTTCTCATCAGTTGTCATGATTAGTGCAATTGAGTCATATTTTTGGCTCCTTATAATTATTTTGACCCTTTATTTATTTATATATTAGACTTTGTCCTAGACACCGATTTTAAAACCCATAATTTTAGAAAGCTTTGATAGAAAAACACGGAACTTTACAAAAACATACTCCTTTTTGTTATTTACTTTAATTTCCATGCACTCTTAATAAATCTATTAAACACAGTATTCTATTTTTTCATTATTTACATGTAAATTGACCACCAAACACATCATTTCATGGATAAATAATTTATTGACTCACATTTTGATATTTACAAACATATCTCTTCTGATTTACCACAGTTACAACAAGTCTTAGACTCGGTTGATAATTTTTTCCTGCTGAGTCATTGCTTGTGCTGTGACGTCACGCGCTTCGTGCATACTTAAGCTCATAACTCACTGCGCTCAGCACAGACAACAGCAGCTCTCGTGCTCTCTCTTTATAGTTGTATCTACATCGTTTTCTACATCAAAACCGTTTGATTCTGCCTGAAGAAGGTACAGCAGTGTATCGAAACGTCGCGACGAATCGAACGGTGCTCTTTTATTTCTCTTTTGAACTGATTTGCTGATTTCGGGATGGATCGCTCGCCCGAATCGCGGAGACAGAGAAACGCTCGCGATTAGTGTTGAGACTTCAAAACCCTCCCTGAGATCTAGATCGATTCCTCCCAACAGAATGAGAGACATACAACAACACAAACGTGATTTTAATCACGCGACTTTGATGGAAATGATCTGTATGATCACGTGCAATTCCCATATATAAAAACACAATTCCAAACACGTGAGTTTTTTAATAAGAGTTACAGAGATGTGAATAGTCAGACAGCTCGTCATCAGAGGAGCAAAAATACTGCTCGCTCTGACATGGGTCATAGAGCTTTGTCCCATAACACAAACCCTGTTTTCTCTTCTCATCACGCAGTGTTTGATGATGCACGTGGCCATGATATGAACTGCTCAGCTAAATACAAAAGAAACCGCTGATCGAGCTAAAAACAGACATGATGCTCTCGCTTTCAACACAGATTCTAACTTTACTGATGATTATATCCCTCTACAGAGTATGATACTTTCACGGAGCGTGACTATTACACTCCTGAACGCGATTATTTCACTGAACGAGACTCTCACACCCAAAATGACCCTACTAGGGCCCGTAGGGGAAACATATCACATCCTCTTGGGTATCGATCGCTTTCTCTCCTAATTTTGGTAGAATTAACCCTTCACGTGCTCGTCCCTTCACTCGAACACCTACAATGGTCTCTTTTTGTGAGCCCGGGAACATTCAGGCCCTGGTGAGGTCTTTTCGAACAGGAGTGCTGATTATCGTGGGGGTTCGAGACAATCCCCATATTTTCCTCGAACAAATAAAACCCGACCCAGGAAACCCAACGTAATACAAATTACACACCAGCACCCCCACAGCTCAAGACCACAATCAAACTCATGTATGACCTCATACATGCGGTACATCACCTTGACAAAGTAACCACAAAGAAAGGTGATAATCAACCCATAACTTTTCAGAAACTCACAGATCTTTTGATGACTACAATAAAACCGGCCTTCCGAACTCCAGAGTAACAACACTATTGGAGGGAATGCCAAAAATTGGTGTTTCAATGCACAGCTCATACTTGAACAACATTATGAAGAGCTTGTTGAAAGCACCATTCAGAGTCTCAAAGATCAAACGTCTCAATCTGATTGGCGCACGCATTTGAGGTTGCCACTAATTGGGCTGATAGAAACTTTGGCCAGAGAATGACCACGGAGGCGATTGAACAAGCGAAAGCTCTATTCGCTGCTGAACTTCCTGTGCAGCGGCACAGTGAAGCACCTGCGGTGAATAGATCGCATAACATGATGTTGCGTCACCACAACATGGCGCTGCGCCACGCCACAGCGAACGTACGCACAGGCAGTGGCTTCTCCATCGAGACAGGTGATACGTCCTCTGTCTTCTTCCTTGCCTCAGGCTTCTGTCAATGTCCAATTAAGTACCACAGATGCTCAAATTCAAACTTCACCGGGTTTACGGGATGACAAATTCATGACACATCCCCTCCAGGAGGGATTGGCCTGTTGTTGTTAATAATGAGAATCCTCCTCTCATCACTTTCGCACCTGTCCGGCTCACACAGGCGGGACATCCACAACAGGAGGCTGGAAATTAAGGGACCCACACAGGCCCCCCAAACCTCTCCCACTTGAACAAAGAATCCCCGTTACTCAATCGTCGTCCCTTGGCCCCGGCGTGTGGGACCCGAGCCTGAGGAAATCGAATGCCCTGGAAAGGAAGGGGTGGAACCGACGACCTCAGGCCTGACACTATATTGTCCCCCTCCGGGGACCCAGGGGAGTGGGGAGGAAGTTAGTAGTGTTTCCATCTCTCCCACACACTCCTCCTGTGCTCCGTTGGATCGGGAGGACTCGAACATTTCAGATCCAGATGTCTATCTGGAAACACGGTGATGTCTAATAATGCGTCTCCTGTCTTGAGACTCCATTTATTGGAGTCTGATAACCTAAATGATAACACAAGGGCATTATCCCCTTATCACGGTTTTTGAATGAATATGAGGGGCTCCCAACCTATACACCTGGGGAGCCAGTTCAGCAGCCCTACTGTTCCGGAACCTGGCGGTTGCCCAATGTGTTTCCCCATCTCGTCCGTCTCAGCGAGCCGGTTCTGAACATGGACAGACCAGTTTCATGGACCACGATTTTTTGCAAGTTCCCCAAGTTCAGATGGTAGACCCAAGCGTCACGCGAACACAAACAAAAAGAACTCAGAGTGGCGTTTGAAGATAACTAAGAAAAATTTGATCCTAGGTGATTCTAATGTCAGCCAGGCTCGAGGTTCCAAAACACTGACTTACAAGTCGACGCCTTTCGAGCGCTAAATTCCATCACGCTGTGAACCTAATTCAAAAGGCACAGATTCTGGAACTTCCAGAGAAAATAATTCTATCTTTTGGGCTAAATAACCGCCAACAAAGATTAAAAATTAGGGCGATCATGGAACTCCAATCTATGATCAAAACAACTTCGAGACAGGTTTCGAGCATAGAAATTTTGGTTCCGTGATAAATTTTTCTAGAGCCCTACCGATCGTGGAACAACTAATGCTGGAGGATATTAATGTTTACATCCAGAAACACTGCGATGGTATCCCTCCCTCCCAAGTTCCGAGAAATTCGAGGTGGAGAGATGGCATACACTGGAGGCCCTCCACTCGCGAAATCGATGCTTTTACATTGGGCCATGTTTTTAAACTACCCATTAGCTTTAGCCGAACACCGAACGTGAACAACCTCATTATTAATCTATCAAAAACTTTTACTCTTTCTTCCGACCAGCATGCTTTACTCTCTAAAGGACTTAGTTTTATTCCTACACCGACTGGTTTTAGGGCGAAAAAGATAGAACTCTTAAGTGATCTACAAGCTTATCACCGTCGACTCCAACTTGAAACTCATTTTGAGGGTAAAAATTCCAAAAGGAGAAATTCCCATTCACGGGCCCCTCTGGATGGACACCATCTCTGTCTAGTTTACCAAAAATATAGGACAAATAGTTAGAGCAGACTTATATGCTTACCGTCACCTCAACTGGGGATTAGATGTGCGTCACAATTTAACACAGGGGAGAAAAAAGCACTGAAGGAGTTAAGGAAAAACATGAACATCGATCATAAAGCCAGCCGATAAAGGGAACGCGATCAAGTAATTTTAGATAGGGCCCAATATTTATGGGAGGGTCATCGACAACTTCGAAGCAAAAGAATATTATCGACCCCTGGACCGACCCATTTATCCATAAGCGAGAGAGGTTAAGGGTGTGCTTTCGAGGAAATGTGTGATAAAAGGATCATTAGCCCAAAACAGAGGAATACCTCCTGGGTGATGGGAACCCCAGACCCAGGAGATTTTACTACTCCCAAAAATCCACAAAAGCCCGGAATCTTGGAGTAAACCTCATGAAATTCCACCTGGGCGTCCCATAGTTTCCGACTGTAATAGCGAGGCGTACTTCACCGCAGAGTACATTGAGCACTTTCTTGGCCCCCTTTCGCAGAAACACACGAGTTACATTAGGGACGCGTGTGATTTCCTCGAGAGGATTAGCCGACTCAAATTCCACAAAATGCGTTTTTGTTTACCATCGATGTGGACAGCCTGTATACCAACATCGAAACCGGTGCTGGTGTGGAGGCTGTCAAGAAATGTTTAGAAAAATACCCTGATCTGAATCGATCCGGATGACTATATTCTTAAACTTTTGGAAATCAATTTGACCAAAAATGACTTCGAATTTGAGTCTAAATTCTACCTACAAGCGAAAGGGACATGATGGGAAAACATTTGCACCCTCATACGCAAATATTTTTATGGCGCAGTGGGAGGAGTCGAGCTGTCTTCTTACTCTCTCAGGCCTTTCCTTTACTTTAGATTTCTTGGCGACATCTGGGGAGTTTGGACACACTCCAGAGATGAGTTTTTGGCGTTCGCATAACATTTAAATAACCACCAGAATTCAATAAATATTAAACACACACTTCGATCTTGAGAAGTAAATTTCTTAGATGTCACAACCTATAAAGGACCAAAATTCTCAGAGACCGGTTGTTTGGACTTTCGGTCTACTTTAAAGAAACAGATACACACTACGCTTTTACACAGACAGAGTTTTCACCCAAAGCACACATTTCGGGGTATAGTGAAATCCCAACTTCTTAGATTTCACCGTATCTGTTCTGAGTCTTCCTCTTTTTGAGCATACAAAACCCTTTTCTCTTCCTTACATAAGCGTGGCTACTCCAGATCTTTTCTACGCCAAATTCTTAAAACTTTTAGTGACCCCAAACAACCTAAACCGGGGAACCGACAACCAAAAATACAATTATTCCTCTTGTGACACACTACTCAGATCAAAGTCTGCAGCTTAATTTAGCGGTGAAAGCTAATTTTGAAAAATTTCTATCTAATTCCAACTTCCTGCAGAAACACAAACCGATTGCAGCTTTTAAAAGAAACCAAAATCTTAAAGATCTTCTAGTCGTAGCAAACAACCTATTCAGCCTGCTAGAAGCAGAAGCAGCTCCCTCAAATATTTTGCTCCCCAGAAACTCGTCAAGAGCAGGTCCACGGGTCAAATCTTTCACTTGCAACATCTGTTGCACTCTCGAGTGTCCAACTAGCAGTATATCTTATATTTTGTGTCAAGTGTAAGTAAACAGTACAGTGGGACAGACAAAGAGCGAACTGTATAATCGTTATATATCAACATGTTTACTGTATTAATCATAAAATTGAAACGCGCAGATATCTGGTTCAGCACTTTCTGTCCCATGGGCTGACTTCCTTACGCTTTTTGGGCCTACAGACAAGTGTGTTTTGGTCTTTAGTGATACGCCTGAGGCGGAAAGGCTCTGGATGAAACGCCTTGACACACTGTATCCTAGAGGCCTCAATGAGATGTGGAGTTATCAGTGCAATTCTTTGTTCCATTTTTATCTATTTCTTATTTAGAGTTTTTCCTGGGTTTACCTTTGATCTTTGGTCCCCAAATCTATCCTTTTCGGGTTGACATACCCCTTACTGAATCTGTCTGCACGAAACCCGCTCAAAAGCATACCCCTCACACCTAAAACCATTTTAATTTGATATCTGGATTTTGAACCCCACCTGACTAAGATGGCCTGCACCTAAACCTAACCTTAACCTAACCCTAACCCCACATAAAAATTACCCTTACACCTAAAACCCTTTTAATTAGAAACCTAAAATTTGGAAACCCATCTGACATAGATGTCTGCACCTAAACCCACTCTAAACTTAACCTAACCCTAACACCTAAACCCACTCTAAACTTAACCTAACCCTAACATAACCTAACCCTAACACCTAAACCCACTCAAAGCTTAACCTAACCCTAACATAACCTAACCTAACACCTAAACCCACTCTAAGCTTAACCTAACCCCTAACCTAACCCTAACCCTAACACCCTAAACCCACTCTAAGCTTAACCTAACCCTAACACCCTAAACCCACTCTAAGCTTAACCTAACCCTAACATAACCTAACCTAACACCTAAGCCCACTCAAAGCTTAGCCTAACCCTAACATAACCTAACCCTAACACCTAAACCCACTTTAAAGCTTAACCTAACCCTAACCTAACCTAACCCTAACACCTAAAGCCCACTCTAAAGCTTAACCTAACCCTAACATAACCTAACCCTAACACCTAAACCCACTTTAAATTTAACCTAACCCTAACATAACCTAACCCTAACACCTAAACCCACTCAAAAGCTTAACCTAACATAACCTAACCCTAACACCTAAACCCACTCTAAGCTTAACCTAGCCCTAACCTAACCCTAACACCTAAACCCACTCAAAACATACCCTTACACCTAAACCTACTCTAAACCTACCCTTACACTTATAACGCTTTTAATTTAAAACCTACAATTTGTAACCCCACCTGACGCAACCCTAATTATTTAAACCCTGGGTATGTTGGTGCAGCATGGATTGGGTGGGCCGGGGCTCTCTGCCTGATCCTCTTGCGGAACTTTGGGCCCGCGGGAAGCGACCAGTTGAGAGAAGGCCTGTGCACAACCGGGCCTGGGCCCTTTGGGGCCTGGACTTAGGATTTTACAATTTCCTAATCTAGCCTGTGCCGCTCTCTCTGGACTTTGTGTGGGCCCATTGTTTGGGGTCTGGGTCATTGGGTGGAGGGCTCGGACCATTCCATTTCATTCATTCATTTAACTACTACATATTTTGTTTCCTTATTTACTACAATTAATCCTATATTATTAATCCTAATTTATAACACACTCTCTTTCATAATGGACATAATTTGACAAAAGTAAAAATAGACATACAGTAACTATTCTAGTGCTTTTACTTGGTGTGAGGGGTTTATGTTGATTTATTTATTTGTTTCACGTGAATGAGGCCTTATTTTTTCTGGGTGTTTATCCTCTCTTCTATAAAGGAATAGTTTCATCAATTTGGTTCTGATTTTCTCATCAGTTGTCATGATTAGTGCAATTGAGTCATATTTTTGGCTCCTTATAATTATTTTGACCCTTTATTTATTTATATATTAGACTTTGTCCTAGACACCCGATTTTAAAACCCATAATTTTAGAAAGCTTTGATAGAAAAACACGGAACTTTACAAAAACATACTCCTTTTGTTATTTACTTTAATTTCCATGCACTCTTAATAAATCTATTAAACACAGTATTCTATTTTTTCATTATTTACATGTAAATTGACCACCAAACACATCATTTCATGGATAAATAATTTATTGACTCACATTTTGATATTTACAAACATATCTCTTCTGATTTACCACAGTTACAACAAGTCTTAGACTTCGGTTGATAATTTTTTCCTGCTGAGTCATTGCTTGTGCTGTGACGTCACGCTTCGTGCATACTTAAGCTCATAACTCACTGCGCTCAGCACAGACAACAGCAGCTCTCGTGCTCTCTCTTTATAGTTGTATCTACATCGTTTTCTACATCAAAACCGTTTGATTCTGCCTGAAGAAGGTACAGCAGTGTACGAAGCGTCGCTGACGAATCGAGCGGTGCTCTTTTATTTTCTCTTTTGAACTGATTTGCTGATTTCGGGATGGATCGCTCGCCGAATCGCGGGAGACAGAGAAACGCTCCGCGATTGCGGTTGAGACTTCAAAACCCCTCCCTGAGATCTAGATCGATTCCTCCCAACAGAATGAGAGACATACAACAACACAAACGTGATTTTAATCACGACTTTGATGAAATGATCTGTATGATCACGTGCAATTCCCATATATAAAAACACAATTCCAAACCGCATTGAGTTTTTTAATAAGAGTTACAGAGATGTGAATAGTCAGACAGCTCGTCATCAGAGGAGCAAAAATACTGCTCGCTCTGACATGGGTCATAGAGCTTTGTCCCATAACACAAACCCTGTTTTCTCTTCTCATCACGCCAGTGTTTGATGATGCGCGTGGCCATGATATGAACCGTTCCGCTAAATACAAAAGAAACAGCGTCGAGCTAAAAACAGACATGATGCTCTCGCTTTCAACACAGATTCTAACTTTACTGATGATTATATCCCTCTACAGAGTATGATACTTTCACGGGCGTGACTATTACACTCCTGAACGCGATTATTTCACTGAGCGAGACTCTCACACCCAAAATGACCCTACTAGGGCCCGTGGAGAAACATATCACATCCTCTTGGGTATCGATCGTTTTCTCTCCCTAATTTTGGTAGAATTAACCCTTCACGTGCTCGTCCCTTCACTCGAACACCTACAATGGTCTCTTTTGTGAGCCGGGGAACATTCAGGCCCTGGTGAGGTCTTTTCGAACAGGAGTGCTGATTATCGTGGGGGTTCGAGACAATCCCCATATTTTCCTCGAACAAATAAAACCCGACCCAGGGAAACCCAACGTAATACAAATTACACACCAGCACCCCCACAGCTCAAGACCACAATCAAACTCATGTATGACCTCATACGTGCGGTACATCACCTTGACAAAGTAACCACAAAGAAAGGTGATAATCAACCCATAACTTTTCAGAAACTCACAGATCTTTTGATGACTACAATAAAACCCGGCCTTCCGAACTCCAGAGTAACAACACTATTGGAGGGAATGCCAAAAATTGGTGTTTCAATGCACAGCTCATACTTGAACAACATTATGAAGAGCTTGTTGAAAGCACCATTCAGAGTCTCAAAGATCAAGCGTCTCAATCTGATTGGCCGCGCGCATTTGAGGTTGCCACTAATTGGGCTGATAGAAACTTTGGCCAGAGAATGACCACGGAGGCGATTGAACAAGCAAAGCTCTATTAGCTGCTGAACTTCCTGTGCAGCGGCACAGTGAAGCACCTGCGGTGAATAGATCGCAACATGATGTTGCGTCACCACAACATGGCGCTGCGCCACCGCCACAGCGAGCGTACGCACAGGCAGTGGCTTCTCCATCGAGACAGGTGATACGTCCTCTGTCTTCTTCCTTGCCTCAGGCTTCTGTCAATGTCAATTAAGTACCACAGATGCTCAAATTCAAACTTCACGGGTTTACGGGATGACAAATTCTGACACATCCCCCTCCAGGAGGGATTGGCCTGTTGTTGTTAATAATGAGAATCCTCCTCTCATCACTTTCGCACCTGTCCGGCTCACACAGGCGGGACATCCACAACAGGAGGCGGAAATTAAGGGACCCACACAGGCCCCCCAAACCTCTCCACTTGAACAAAGAATCCCCCGTTACTCAAATCGTTGTCCCTTGGCCCCGGCGGATGGGACCCGAGCCTGAGGAAATCGAATGCCCTGGAAAGGAAGGGGTGGAACCGGCGACCTCAGGCCTGACACTATATTGTCCCCCCCTCCGGGGACCCAGGGGGAGTGGGGAGGAAGTTAGTAGTGTTTCCATCTCTCCCACACACTCCTCCTGTGCTCCGTTGGATCGGGAGGACTCGAACATTTCGTCCAGATGTCTATCTGGAAACACGGTGATGTCTAATAATGCGTCTCCTGTCTTGAGACTCCATTTATTGGAGTCTGATAACCCAAATGATAACACAAGGGCATTATCCCCCTTATCACGGTTTTTGAATGAATATGAGGGGCTCCCAACCTATACACCTGGGGAGCCAGTTCGCAGCCCTACTGTTCCGGAACCTGGCGGTGCCCAATGTGTTTCCCCATCTCGTCCGTCTCAGCGAGCCGGTTCTGAACATGGACAGACCAGTTTCATGGACCCACGATTTTTTGCAAGTTCCCCAAGTTCAGATGGTAGACCCAAACGTCACGCGAACACAAACAAAAAGAACTCAGAGTGGCGTTTGAAGATAACTAAGAAAAATTTGATCCTAGGTGATTCTAATGTCGCCAGGCTCCGAGGTTCCAAAACACTGACTTACAAGTCGACGCCTTTCGGCGCTAAATTCCATCACGCTGTGAACCTAATTCAAAAGGCACAGATTCTGGAACTTCCAGAGAAAATAATTCTATCTTTTGGGCTAAATAACCGCCAACAAAGATTAAAAATTAGAGCGATCATGGAACTCCAATCTATGATCAAAACAACTCGAGACAGGTTTCCGAACGCAGAAATTTTGGTTCCCGTGATAAATTTTTCTAGAGCCCTACCGATCGTGAACAACTAATGCTGGAGGATATTAATGTTTACATCCAGAAACACTGCGATGGTATCCCTCCCTCCCAAGTTCGAGAAATTCGAGGTGGAGAGAGATGGCATACACTGGAGGCCCTCCACTGCGAAATCGATGCTTTTACATTGGGCCATGTTTTTAAACTACCCATTAGCTTTAGCCGAACACCAGGCGTGAGACAACCTCATTATTAATCTATCAAAAACTTTTACTCTTTCTTCCGACCAGCATGCTTTACTCTCTAAAGGACTTAGTTTTATTCCTACACCGACTGGTTTAGGACCAAAAAAGATAGAACTCTTAAGTGATCTACAAGCTTATCACCGTCGACTCCAACTTGAAACTCATTTTGAGGGTAAAAAATTCCAAAAGGAGAAATTCCCATTTACGGGCCCCTCTGGATGGACACCATCTCTGTCTAGTTTACCAAAAATATAGGACAAATAGTTAGAGCAGACTTATATGCTTACCGTCACCTCAACTGGGGATTAGATGATGCGTCACAATTTAACACAGGGGAGAAAAAAGCACTGAAGGAGTTAAGGAAAAACATGAACATCGTCATAAAGCCAGCCCGATAAAGGGAACGCTGTCGTAATTTTAGATAGGGCCCAATATTTATGGGAGGGTCATCGACAACTCGAAGCAAAAGAATATTATCGACCCCTGGACCGACCCATTTATCCACAAGCGGCGAGAGAGGTTAAGGGTGTGCTCGAGGAAATGTGTGATAAAAGGATCATTAGCCCAAAACAGAGGGAATACCTCCTGGGTGATGGGAACCCCAGACCCAGGAGATTTTACTTACTCCCAAAAATCCACAAAAGCCCGGAATCTTGGAGTAAACCTCATGAAATTCCACCTGGACGTCCCATAGTTTCCGACTGTAATAGCGAGGCGTACTTCACCGCAGAGTACATTGAGCACTTTCTTGGCCCCTTTCGCAGAAACACACGAGTTACATTAGGGACACGTGTGATTTCCTCGAGAGGATTAGCCGACTCCAAATTCCACAAAATGCGTTTTTGTTTACCATCGATGTGGACAGCCTGTATACCAACATCGAAACCGGTGCTGGTGTGGAGGCTGTCAAGAAATGTTTAGAAAAATACCCTGATCTGAATCGATCCGGATGACTATATTCTTAAACTTTTGGAAATCAATTTGACCAAAAATGACTTCGAATTTGAGTCTAAATTCTACCTACAAACGAAAGGGACGCGATGGGAAAACATTTGCACCCTCATACGCAAAATATTTTTATGGCGCAGTGGGAGGAGTCGGCTGTCTTCTTACTCTCTCAGGCCTTTCCTTTACTTTAGATTTCTTGACGACATCTGGGGAGTTTGGACACACTCCAGAGATGAGTTTTTGACGTTCACGCAACATTTAAATAACCACCAGAATTCAATAAATATTAAACACACACTTTCGATCTTCGAGAAGTAAATTTCTTAGATGTCACAACCTATAAAGGACCAAAATTCTCAGAGACCGGTTGTTTGGACTTTCGGGTCTACTTTAAAGAAACAGATACACACTCGCTTTTACACAGACAGAGTTTTCACCCAAAGCACACATTTCGGGTATAGTGAAATCCCAACTTCTTAGATTTCACCGTATCTGTTCTGAGTCTTCCTCTTTTTTGAGCATACAAAAACCCTTTTCTCTTCCTTGCATAAGCGTGGCTACTCCAGATCTTTTCTACGCCAAATTCTTAAAACTTTCGTGACCCCAAACAACCTAAACCGGGGAACCGACAACCAAAAATACAATTATTCCTCTTGTGACACACTACTCAGATCAAAGTCTGCAGCTTAATTTAGCGGTGAAAGCTAATTTTGAAAAATTTCTATTTAATTCCAACTTCCTGCAGAAACACAAACCGATTGCAGCTTTTAAAAGAAACCAAAATCTTAAAGATCTTCTAGTGCGTAGCAAACAACCTATTCCGCCTGCTAGAAGCAGAAGCAGCTCCCTCAAATATTTTGCTCCCCAGAAACTCGTCAAGAGCAGGTCCACGGGTCAAATCTTTCACTTACAACATCTGTTGCACTCTCGAGTGTCCAACTGCGTATATCTTATATTTTGTGTCAAGTGTCGTAAACAGTACGTGGGACAGACAAAGAACGAACTGTATAATCGTATATATCAACATGTTTACTGTATTAATCATAAAATTGAAAAACGCAGATATCTGGTTCAGCACTTTCTGTCCCATGGGCTGACTTCCTTACGCTTTTTGGGCCTACAGACAAGTGTGTTTTGGTCTTTGAGTGATCGCCTGAGGGCGGAAAGGCTCTGGATGAAACGCCTTGACACACTGTATCCTAGAGGCCTCAATGAGATGTGAGTTATCAGTGCAATTCTTTGTTCCATTTTTATCTATTTCTTATTTAGAGTTTTTCCTGGGTTTACCTTTGATCTTTGGTCCCCAAATTTATCCTTTTCGGGTTGACATACCCCTTACGAATCTGTCTGCACCGAAACCCGCTCAAAACGTACCCCTCACACCTAAAACCATTTTAATTTGATATCTGGATTTTTGAACCCCACCTGACTAAGATGGCCTGCACCTAAACCTAACCTTAACCTAACCCTAACCCCACATAAAAATTACCCTTACACCTAAAACCCTTTTAATTAGAAACCTAAAATTTGGAAACCCATCTGACATAGATGTCTGCACCTAAACCCACTCTAAACTTAACCTAACCCTAACACCTAAACCCACTCTAAACTTAACCTAACCCTAACATAACCTAACCCTAACACCTAAACCCACTCAAAACTTAACCTAACCCTAACATAACCTAACCCTAACACCTAAACCCACTCTAAACTTAACCTAACCCTAACCTAACCTAACCCTAACCCACCCTAAACCCACTCCTAAACCTAACCTAACCCTAACACCTAAACCCACTCTAAACTTAACCTAACCCTAACATAACCTAACCCTAACACCTAAGCCCACTCCAAAGCTTAACCTAACCCTAACATAACCTAACCCTAACACCTAAACCCACTTTAAGCTTAACCTAACCCTAACCTAACCTAACCCTAACACCTAAAGCCCACTCTAAACTTAACCTAACCCTAACATAACCTAACCCTAACACCTAAACCCACTTTAAATTTAACCTAACCCTAACATAACCTAACCCTAACACCTAAACCCACTCAAAACTTAACCTAACCCTAACATAACCTAACCCTAACACCTAAACCCACTCTAAACTTAACCTAGCCCTAACCTAACCCTAACACCTAAACCCACTCAAAACATACCCTTACACCTAAACCTACTCTAAACCTACCCTTACACTTATAACGCTTTTAATTTAAAACCTACAATTTGTAACCCCACCTGGCGCTAACCCTAATTATTTAAACCCTGGGTATGTTGGTGCAGCATGGATTGGGTGGACGGGGCTCTCTGCCTGATCCTCTTGCCGGAACTTTGGGCCCGCGGGAAGCGACCAGTTGAGAGAAGGCCTGTGCACAACCGGGCCTGGGCCCTTTGGGGCCTGGACTTAGGATTTTACAATTTCCTAATCTAGCCTGTGCCGCTCTCTCTGGACTTTGTGTGGGCCCATTGTTTGGGGTCTGGGTCATTGGGTGGAGGGCTCGGACCATTCCATTTCATTCATTCATTTAACTACTACATATTTTGTTTCCTTATTTACTACAATTAATCCTATATTATTAATCCTAATTTATAACACACTCTCTTTCATAATGGACATAATTTGACAAAAGTAAAAATAGACATACAGTAACTATTCTAGTGCTTTTTACTTGGTGTGAGGGGTTTATGTTGATTTATTTATTTGTTTCACTGGAATGAGGCCTTATTTTTTCTGGGTGTTTATCCTCTCTTCTATAAAGGAATAGTTTCATCAATTTGGTTCTGATTTTCTCATCAGTTGTCATGATTAGTGCAATTGAGTCATATTTTTGGCTCCTTATAATTATTTTGACCCTTTATTTATTTATATATTAGACTTTGTCCTAGACACCCGATTTTAAAACCCATAATTTTAGAAAGCTTTGATAGAAAAACACGGAACTTTACAAAAACATACTCCTTTTGTTATTTACTTTAATTTCCATGCACTCTTAATAAATCTATTAAACACAGTATTCTATTTTTTCATTATTTACATGTAAATTGACCACCAAACACATCATTTCATGGATAAATAATTTATTGACTCACATTTTGATATTTACAAACATATCTCTTCTGATTTACCACAGTTACAACAAGTCTTAGACTCGGTTGATAATTTTTTCCTGCTGAGTCATTGCTTGTGCTGTGGCGTCACGCGTTCGTGCATACTTAAGCTCATAACTCACTGCGCTCAGCACAGACAACAGCAGCTCTCGTGCTCTCTCTTTATAGTTGTATCTACATCGTTTTCTACATCAAAACCGTTTGATTCTGCCTGAAGAAGGTACAGCAGTGTACCGAAACGTCGCTGACGAATCGAGCGGTGCTCTTTTTATTTTCTCTTTTGAACTGATTTGCTGATTTCGGGATGGATCGCTCGCGAATCGCGGGAGACAGAGAAGCGCTCAGCGATTGCGTGTTGAGACTTCAAAACCCCTCCCTGAGATCTAGATCGATTCCTCCCAACAGAATGAGAGACATACAACAACACAAACGTGATTTTAATCACGACTTTGATGGAAATGATCTGTATGATCACGTGCAATTCCCATATATAAAAACACAATTCCAAACACGTGAGTTTTTAATAAGAGTTACAGAGATGTGAATAGTCAGACAGCTCGTCATCAGAGGAGCAAAAATACTGCTCGGCTCTGACATGGGTCATAGAGCTTTTGTCCCATAACACAAACCCTGTTTTCTCTTCTCATCACGCAGTGTTTGATGATGCACGTGGCCATGATATGAACCGTTCAGCTAAATACAAAAGAAACCGCTGATCGAGCTAAAAACAGACATGATGCTCTCGCTTTCAACACAGATTCTAACTTTACTGATGATTATATCCCTCTACAGAGTATGATACTTTCAAGGGCGTGACTATTACACTCCTGAACGCGATTATTTCACTGAACGAGACTCTCACACCCAAAATGACCCTACTAGGGCCCGTAGGGAAACATATCACATCCTCTTGGGTATCGATCGTTTTCTCTCCCTAATTTTGGTAGAATTAACCCTTCACGTGCTCGTCCCTTCACTCGAACACCTACAATGGTCTCTTTTTGTGAGCCCGGGGAACATTCAGGCCCTGGTGAGGTCTTTTCGAACAGGAGTGCTGATTATCGGTGGGGTTGAGACAATCCCCATATTTTCCTCGAACAAATAAAACCCCGACCCAGGAAACCCAACGTAATACAAATTACACACCAGCACCCCCACAGCTCAAGACCACAATCAAACTCATGTATGACCTCATACGTGCGGTACATCACCTTGACAAAGTAACCACAAAGAAAGGTGATAATCAACCCATAACTTTTCAGAAACTCACAGATCTTTTGATGACTACAATAAAACCGGCCTTCCGAACTCCAGAGTAACAACACTATTGGAGGGGAATGCCAAAAATTGGTGTTTCAATGCACAGCTCATACTTGAACAACATTATGAAGAGCTTGTTGAAAGCACCATTCAGAGTCTCAAAGATCAAACGCTCTCAATCTGATTGGCCGCACGCATTTGAGGTTGCCACTAATTGGGCTGATAGAAACTTTGGCCAGAGAATGACCACGGAGACGATTGAACAAGCGAAAGCTCTATTCAGCTGCTGAACTTCCTGTGCAACGGCACAGTGAAGCACCTGCGGTGAATAGATCGCAACATGATGTTGCGTCACCACAACATGACGCTGCGCCACCGCCACAGCGAACGTACGCACAGAGCAGTGGCTTCTCCATCGAGACAGGTGATACGTCCTCTGTCTTCTTCCTTGCCTCAGGCTTCTGTCAATGTCCAATTAAGTACCACAGATGCTCAAATTCAAACTTCACCGGGTTCACGGGATGACAAATTTACTGACACATCCCCTCCAGGAGGATTGGCCTGTTGTTGTTAATAATGAGAATCCTCCTCTCATCACTTTCGCACCTGTCCGGCTCACACAGGCGGGACATCCACAACAGGAGACGGAAATTAAGGGACCCACACAGGCCCCCAAACCTCTCCACTTGAACAAAAGAATCCCCGTTACTCAAATCGTCGTCCCTTGGCCCCGGGCGGGTGGGACCCGAGCCTGAGGAAATCGAATGCCCTGGAAAGGAAGGGGTGGAACCGGCGACCTCAGGCCTGACACTATATTGTCCCCCTCCGGGGACCCAGGGGAGTGGGGAGGAAGTTAGTAGTGTTTCCATCTCTCCCACACACCTCCTCCTGTGCTCCGTTGGATCGGGAGGACTCGAACATTTCGTCCAGATGTCTATCTGGAAACACGGTGATGTCTAATAATGCGTCTCCTGTCTTGAGACTCCATTTATTGGAGTCTGATAACCCAAATGATAACACAAGGGCATTATCCCCTTATCACGGTTTTTGAATGAATATGAGGGCTCCCAACCTATACACCTGGGGAGCCAGTTCAGCAGCCCTACTGTTCGGAACCTGGCGGTGCCCAATGTGTTTCCCATCTCGTCCGTCTCAGCGAGCCGGTTCTGAACATGGACAGACCAGTTTCATGGACCACGATTTTTTTGCAAGTTCCCCAAGTTCAGATGGTAGACCCAAACGTCCGCTGAACACAAACAAAAAGAACTCAGAGTGGCGTTTGAAGATAACTAAGAAAAATTTGATCCTAGGTGATTCTAATGTCAGCCAGGCTCCCGAGGTTCCAAAACACTGACTTACAAGTCGACGCCTTTCGGGCGCTAAATTCCATCACGCTGTGAACCTAATTCAAAAGGCACAGATTCTGGAACTTCCAGAGAAAATAATTCTATCTTTTGGGCTAAATAACCGCCAACAAAGATTAAAAATTAGGGCGATCATGGAACTCCAATCTATGATCAAAACAACTCGAGACAGGTTTCCGAGCATGCAGAAATTTTGGTTCCCGTGATAAATTTTTCTAGAGCCCTACCGATCGCGGAACAACTAATGCTGGAGGATATTAATGTTTACATCCAGAAACACTGCGATGGTATCCCTCCCTCCCAAGTTCCGAGAAATTCGAGGTGGAGAGAGATGGCATACACTGGAGGCCCTCCACTGCTTGAAATCGATGCTTTTACATTGGGCCATGTTTTTAAACTACCCATTAGCTTTAGCCGAACACCAGGCGTAGACAACCTCATTATTAATCTATCAAAAACTTTTACTCTTTCTTCCGACCAGCATGCTTTACTCTCTAAAGGACTTAGTTTTATTCCTACACCGACTGGTTTTAGGACGAAAAAGATAGAACTCTTAAGTGATCTACAAGCTTATCACCGTCGACTCCAACTTGAAACTCATTTTGAGGGTAAAAAATTCCAAAAGGAGAAATTCCCATTTACGGGCCCCTCTGGATGGACACCATCTCTGTCTAGTTTACCAAAAAATATAGGACAAATAGTTAGAGCAGACTTATATGCTTACCGTCACCTCAACTGGGGATTAGATGTGCGTCACAATTTAACACAGGGGGAGAAAAAAGCACTGAAGGAGTTAAGGAAAAACATGAACATCGTCATAAAGCCAGCCGATAAAGGGAACGCGGTCGTAATTTTAGATAGGGCCCAATATTTATGGGAGGGTCATCGACAACTCGAAGCAAAAGAATATTATCGACCCCTGGACCGACCCATTTATCCACAAACGGCGAGAGAGGTTAAGGGTGTGCTCGAGGAAATGTGTGATAAAAGGATCATTAGCCCAAAACAGAGGGAATACCTCCTGGGTGATGGGAACCCCAGACCCAGGAGATTTTACTTACTCCCAAAAATCCACAAAAGCCCGGAATCTTGGAGTAAACCTCATGAAATTCCACCTGGACGTCCCATAGTTTCCGACTGTAATAGCGAGACGTACTTCACCGCAGAGTACATTGAGCACTTTCTTGGCCCCCTTTCGCAGAAACACACGAGTTACATTAGGGACACGTGTGATTTCCTCGAGAGGATTAGCCGACTCCAAATTCCACAAAATGCGTTTTTGTTTACCATCGATGTGGACAGCCTGTATACCAACATCGAAACCGGTGCTGGTGTGGAGGCTGTCAAGAAATGTTTAGAAAAATACCCTGATCTGAATCGTCCG
>NW_026266758.1:0-17500 GCF_025860055.1 Xyrauchen texanus | reverse complement strand
CACACACACAGCTAAACTCACACACACACACACACACACACACAGCTAAACTACACACACACACACATACACACACACACACACACACACAGCTAAACTCACCACACACACAGCTAAACTCACACACACACACACACACACACACACACACACACACACACACACACACACACACACAGCTAAACTCACCACACACACACATACACACAGCTAAACTCACCACACACACACACAGCTAAACTCACCACACACACACACACACACACACACACACACACAGCTAAACTAACTACACACACACACACACACACACACAGCTAAACTCACCACACACACAGAGCTAAACTCACCACACACACACACACACACACAGCTAAACTCACACACACACACACACACACAGCTAAACTCACCACACACACACACACACACACACACACACAGCTAAACTCACCACACACACACACACACACACACACACACAGCTAAACTCACCACACACACACACACACACACACACACACACACAGCTAAACTCACCACACACACACACACACACACACACACACACAGCTAAACTCACCACACACACACACACACACAGCTAAACTCACCACACACACACACAGCTAAACTCACCACACACACACACAGCTAAACTCACCACACACACACACACACACACACACACACACACACACAGCTAAACTCACCACACACACAGCTAAACTCACCACACACACACACACACACTACACACACACACACACACACACACACACACACACACACACACACACACACAGCTAAACTCACCACACACACACACAGCTACAACTCACCACACACACACACACACACACACACAGCTAAACTCACCACACACACACACAGCTAAACTACACACACACACACACACACACACACACACACACACACACAGCTAAACTCACCACACAACACACACAGCTAAACTCACCACACACACACACACACACACTACACACACACACACACACACACACACACACACACACACACACACACACACACACACAGCTAAACTCACCACACACACACACACAGCTAACTCACCACACACACACACACACACACACACACACACACACACACACACACACACACACAGCTAAACTCACCACACACACACACACAGCTAAACTCACACACACACACACACACAGCTAAACTCACCACACACACACACACACAGCTAAACTCACCACACACACACACACACAGCTAAACTCACCACACACACACACACACACAGCTAAACTCACCACACACACACACAGCTAAACTCACCACACACACACACACAGCTAAACTCACCACACACACACACACACACACACACACACACAGCTAAACTCACCACACACACACACAGCTAAACTCACCACACACACACACAGCTAAACTCACCACACACACACACACACACACACACACACACACACACACACACACACACACAGCTAAACTCACCACACACACACACAGCTAAACTCACCACACACACACACACACACACACACACACACACACACACACACACACACACACACACACACACACACACACACACACACACACAGCTAAACTCACCACACACACACACACAGCTAAACTCACCACACACACACACACACACACACACACACACACAGCTAAACTCACCACACACACACACACACACACACACACACACACACACAGCTAAACTCACCACACACACACACAGCTAAACTCACCACACACACACACAGCTAAACTCACCACACACACACACACACACACACACACACACAGCTAAACTCACCACACACACACACACAGCTAAACTCACTACACACACACACAGCTAAACTCACCACACAAACACACACACAGCTAAACTCACACACACACACACAGCTAAACTCACCACACACACACACACACACACAGCTAAACTCACACACACACACACACACAGCTAAACTCACCACACACACACACACAGCTAAACTCACCACACACACACACACACACACACACACACACACAGCTAAACTCACCACACACACACACACACACACACACACACACACACACACACACACACAGCTAAACTCACCACACACACACACACACACACACACACACACACACACACACACACACACACACAGCTAAACTCACCACACAAACACACAGCTAAACTCACCACACACACACACACACACACACACACACAGCTAAACTCACCACACACACACACACAGCTAAACTCACCACACACACACACACACACACACACACACAGCTAAACTCACCACACACACACACAGCTAAACTCACCACACACACACACAGCTAAACTCACACACACACACACACACACACACAGCTAAACTCACCACACACACACACAGCTAAACTCACACACACACACACACACACACAGCTAAACTCACCACACACACACACAGCTAAACTCACCACACACACACACAGCTAAACTCACCACACACACACACACACACACACACACACAGCTAAACTCACCACACACACACACACACACAGCTAAACTCACCACACACACAGCTAAACTCACCACACACACACACACACACACACACACACACACACACATGTTGTGTTTCCATGTTTTATGGGGACTTTCCATAGACATAATGGTTTTTATACTGTACAAACTTTATATTCTATCCCCTAAACCTAACCCTACCCCTAAACCTCACAGAAAACTTTCTGCATTTTTACCTTTTCAAAAAACATAATTTAGTATGATTTATAAGCTGTTTTCCTCATGGGGACCAACAAAATGTCCCCACAAGGTCAAAAATTTCAGGTTTTACTATCCTTATGGGGACATTTGGTCCCCACAAAGTGATAAATACACGCTCACAGCTAAACTCACCACACACACACACACACACACACACACACACACACACACACACCTAAACTCACCACACACACACACACACACACACACACACACACACACACAGCTAAACTCACCACACACACACAACACACACACAGCTAAACTCACCACACACACACACAGAGCTAAACTCACCACACACACACACACATCACACACACACAGCTAAACTCACCACACAGAGCTAAACTCACCACACACACACACACACACACACACACACACACACACACAACACACACACACACACACACACACACACACACACACACACACACACACAGCTAAACTCACCACACACACACACACACACACACACACACAGCTAAACTCACCATACACACACACACACACAGAGCTAAACTCACCATACACACACACACACACAGCTAAACTCACCATACACACACACACACACACACACACACAGCTACACTACACACACACACACACACACACACACACACACACAGCTAAACTCACCACACACACACACAGCTCAACTCACCACACACAAACAGCTCAACTCACACACACACACACACACACACACACACACACACACACACAGCTAAACTCACCACACACACACACACAGCTAAACTCACCACACACAAACAGCTCAACTCACCACACACACACACACACACACACACACACAGCTAAACTCACCACACACACACACACACACACACACACACACACACACACACACACACACACACACACAGCTAAACTCACCATACACACACACACACAGCAAACTCACCACACACACACACACACACACACACACACACACACACAGCTAAACTCACCATACACAAACAGCTCAACTCACCACACACACACACACACACACACACAGCTAAACTCACCACACACACACACACACACACACACACAGCTAAACTCACCACACACACACACACACACACACACACACACAGCTAAACTCACCACACACACACACACACACAGCTAAACTCACCACACACACACAGCTACACACACACACACACACACACACACACACAGCTAAACTCACCACACACAAACAGCTCAACTCACCACACACACACACACAGCTAAACTCACCATACACACACACACACACACAGCTAAACTCACCACACACAAACAGCTCAACTCACCACACACACACACACAGCTCAACTCACCACACACACAGCTAAACACACACACACACACACACACACACACACACACACACACACACACAGCTAAACTCACCACACACACAGCTAAACTCACCACACACACAGCTAAACTCACCACACACACACACACCTAAACTCACCACACAAACAAACACACACACATACACACAGCTAAACTCACCACACACACACAGCTAAACTCACCACACACACACAGAGCTAAACTCACCACACACACACACACACACACACAGCTAAACTCACCACACACACACACACACACACACACACACACACACAGCTAAACTCACCACACACACAGCTAAACTCACCACACACACACACACACACACACACACACACACACACACACACACACACACACACACACAGCTAAACTCACCACACACACAAACATACACACAGCTAAACTCACCACACACACAGAGCTAAACTCACCACACACACACACACACACACACACACACACAGCTAAACTAACTACACACACATATACACACACACACACAGCTAAACTCACCACACACACAGAGCTAAACTCACCACACACACACACACACACACAGCTAAACTCACACACACACACACACACACAGCTAAACTCACCACACACACACACACACACACACAGCTAAACTCACCACACACACACACACACACACACACACACACACAGCTAAACTCACCACACACACACACACACACAGCTAAACTCACCACACACACACACACACACACACACAGCTAAACTCACCACACACACACACACACACAGCTAAACTCACACACACACACACACACAGCTAAACTCACCACACACACACACAGCTAAACTCACCACACACACACACACACACACACTACACACACACACACACACACACACACACACACACACACAGCTAAACTCACCACACACACACACACACACACACACACACACACACACACACACACACACACACACACACACACACACACACACACACACACAGCTAAACTCACCACACACACACACACAGCTAAACTCACCACACACACACACACCACACACACACACACACACACACACACACAGCTAAACTCACCACACAAACACACAGCTAAACTCACCACACACACACACACACACACACACACACACACACACACACACACACACTCACACACACACACACACACACACACACACACACACACACACACACACACACACACACACACACACACACAGCTAAACTCACCACACAACACACACACACACACACCACACACACACACACACACACACACACACACACACACACACACACACACACACACACACACAGCTAAACTCACCACACACACACAGCACACACACTACACACACACACACACACACACACACACACACACACACACACAGCTAAACTCACCACACAACACACACAGCTACACACACACACACACACACACACACACACACACACACACACACACACACACACACAGCTAAACTCACCACACACACACACACACACACACACACACACACACACACACACACACACACACACACACACACACACACACACCACACACACACACAGCTAAACTCACCACACACACACACACACACACTACACACACACACACACTACACACACACACACACACACACACACACAGCTAAACTCACCACACACACACACACACACTAACACTCACACACACACACACACACTACACACACACACACACACACACACACACACACACACAGCTAAACTCACACACACACACACACACAGCTAAACTCACCACACACACACACACACACACACACACACACACACACACACACACACACACACACACACACACACACACACACACACACACACACACACACACACATGTTGTGTTTCCATGTTTTATGGGGACTTTCCATAGACATAATGGTTTTTATACTGTACAAACTTTATATTCTATCCCCTAAACCTAACCCTACCCCTAAACCTAACCCTCACAGAAAAACTTTCTGCATTTTTACATTTTCAAAAACATAATTTAGTATGATTTATAAGTTGTTTTCCCTCATGGGGACCAACAAAATGTCCCCACAAGGTCAAAAATTTCAGGTTTTACTATCCTTATGGGGACATTTGGTCCCCACAAAGTGATAAATACACGCTCACACACACACACACACACACACACACACACACACACACACACACACACACCTACACACTCACACACACACACACACACACACACACACACACACACACACACACACACACACACACACACACACACACACACACACACACACAGCTAAACTCACCACACACACACACACTACAACTCACCACACACACACACACACACACACACAGCTAAACTCACCACACACACACACACATACACACTCACACACACACACACACACACACACACACACACACACACACACACACACATACACACACACACACACACACACACACACACACACACACAGCTACAATCACACACACACACACACACACACACACACACAGCTAAACTCACCATACACACACACACACACAGAGCTAAACTCACCACACACACACACACACACAGCTAAACTCACCAAACACACACACACACACACACACACACACACACACACACACACACACACACACACACACACACACACACACACAGCTAAACTCACCACACACAAACAGCTCAACTCACCACACACAAACAGCTCAACTCACACACACACACACACACACACACACACACACAGCTAAACTCACCACACACACACACACACAGCTAAACTCACCATACACAAACAGCTCAACACACCACACACACACACACACACACAAACACACAGCTAAACTCACACACACACACACACACACACACACACACACACACACACACAGCTAAACTCACCACACACACACACACAGCTAAACTCACACACACACACACACACAGCTAAACTCACCACACACACACACACACACACACACACACACACACACACATACAGCTAAACTCACCATACACAAACAGCTCAACTCACCACACACACACACACACACACACAGCTAAACTCACCACACACACACACACACAGCTAATCTCACCACACACACACACACACACACACACACAGCTAAACTCACCACACACACACACACACACAGCTAAACTCACACACACACACACACACACACAGCTAAACTCACCACACACAAACAGCTCAACTCACCACACACACACACAGCTAAACTCACCATACACACACACACACACAGCTAAACTCACCACACACAAACAGCTCAACTCACCACACACACACACACACACACACACACACACACACAGCTAAACTCACCACACACACACACAAACAGCTCAACTCACCACACACACACACAGCTAAACTCACCACACACACACACACACACACAGCTAAACTCACCACACACAAACAGCTCAACTCACCACACACACAGCTAAACTCACCACACACACACACACACACACACACACACACACACACACACACACAGCTAAACTCACCACACACACAGCTAAACTCACCACACACACAGCTAAACTCACCACACACACACACACACACACACACACACACTAAACTCACACACAACACACACACACACATACACACAGCTAAACTCACCACACACACAGAGCTAAACTCACCACACACACAGAGCTAAACTCACCACACACACACACACAAACACACAGCTAAACTAACTACACACACATATATACACACACACACACACACACACAGCTAAACTCACCACACACACAGCTAAACTCACCACACACACACACACACACACACACACACACACACACACACACACACACACACACACACACACACACACAGCTAAACTCACCACACACACAAACATACACACAGCTAAACTCACCACACACACAGAGCTAAACTCACCACACACACACACACACACACACACACACAGCTAAACTAACTACACACACATATACACACACACACACAGCTAAACTCACCACACACACAGAGCTAAACTCACCACACACACACACAAACACACAGCTAAACTAACTACACACACACACACACACACACAGCTAAACTCACCACACACACACACACACACACACAGCTAAACTACACACACACACACACACACACACACACACACACACACACACACACACACAGCTAAACTCACCACACACACACACACACACACACACACACACACACAGCTAAACTCACCACACACACACAGCTAAACTCACCACACACACACAGCTAAACTCACCACACACACACACACACACACACACACAGCTAAACTCACCACACACAGCTAAACTCAACACACACACAGCTAAACTCACCACACACACACACACACACACACACACACACACACACACACAGCTAAACTCACCACACAAACACACAGCTAAACTCACCACACACACACACACACACACACACACACACACACACACACACACACACAGCTAAACTCACCACACAAACACACAGCTAAACTCACCACACACACAGCTAAACTCACCACACACACACACACACACACACACACACACACACACAGCTAAACTCACCACACAAACACACAGCTAAACTCACCACACACACACACACACACACACACACACACACACACACACAGCTAAACTCACCACACACACACACACACACACACACACACACACACACACACACACACACACACACACACACACACACACACACAGCTAAACTCACCACACAAACACACAGCTAAACTCACCACACACACACACACACACACACACACACACACACACACACACACACACAGCTAAACTCACCACACAAACACACAGCTAAACTCACCACACAAACACACAGCTAAACTCACCACACACACACACACACAGCTAAACTCACCACACACACACACACACAGCTAAACTCACCACACACACACACACACAGCTAAACTCACCACACACACACACAGCTAAACTCACCACACACACACACAGCTAAACTCACCACACACACACACACACACACACACACACACACACAGCTAAACTCACCACACACACACACACAGCTAAACTCACCCACACACACAGCTAAACTCACACACACACACACACACACACACACACATGTTGTGTTTCCATGTTTTATGGGGACTTTCCATAGACATAATGGTTTTTATACTGTACAAACTTTATATTCTATCCCCTAAACCTAACCCTACCCCTAAACCTAACCTCACAGAAAACTTTCTGCATTTTTACCTTTTCAAAAACATAATTTAGTATGATTTATAAGCTGTTTTCCTCATGGGGACCAACAAAATGTCCCCACAAGGTCAAAAATTTCAGGTTTTACTATCCTTATGGGGACATTTGGTCCCCACAAAGTGATAAATACACGCTCACAGCTAAACTCACCACACACACACACACACACACACACACACACACACACACACACACACACACACACAGCTAAACTCGCCACACACACAAAAACACATAGCTAAACTCACCACACACACACACAGCTAAACTCACCACACACACACACAAAAACACACAGCTAAACTCACTACACACACACAGAGCTAAACTCACCACACACACACACACACACACACACACACACAGCTAAACTCACCATACACACACACACACACACACACACACACACACACACACACAGCTAAACTCACCATACACACACACACACACAGAGCTAAACTCACCATACACACACACACACACAGCTAAACTCACCATACACACACACACACACACACACACACCACACACACACACACACACACAGCTAAACTCACCACACACACACACACACACACACACACACACACACACACAGCTAAACTCACCACACACAAACAGCTCAACTCACCACACACAAACAGCTCAACTCACCACACACACACACACACACACACACACACACACACACAGCTAAACTCACCACACACACACACACAGCTAAACTCACCATACACAAACAGCTCAACTCACCACACACACACACACACACACACAACACACAGCTAAACTCACCACACACACACACACACACACACACACACACACACACACACACACACACACAGCTAAACTCACCATACACACACACACACAGCTAAACTCACCACACACACACACACACACACACACACACACACACATACAGCTAAACTCACCATACACAAACAGCTCAACTCACCACACACACACACACACACACACACAGCTAAACTCACCACACACACACACACACACACACACACAGCTAATCTCACACACACACACACACACACACACACAGCTAAACTCACCACACACACACACACACACACAGCTAAACTCACCACACACACACACACACACAGCTAAACTCACCACACACACACACACACACAGCTAAACTCACCACACACAAACAGCTCAACTCACCACACACACACACAGCTAAACTCACCACACACACACACACACACACAGCTAAACTCACCACACACAAACAGCTCAACTCACCACACACACACACACAGCTCAACTCACCACACACACAGCTAAACTCACCACACACACAGCTAAACTCACACACACACACACACACACACACACACACACACACACACACACACAGCTAAACTCACCACACACACAGCTAAACTCACCACACACACAGCTAAACTCACCACACACACACACCTAAACTCACCACACAAACAAACACACACACATACACACAGCTAAACTCACCACACACACAGAGCTAAACTCACCACACACACAGAGCTAAACTCACCACACACACACACACAAACACACAGCTAAACTAACTACACACACATATATACACACACACACACACACACACACAGCTAAACTCACCACACACACAGCTAAACTCACCACACACACAGCTAAACTCACACACACACACACACACACACACACACACACACACACACACACACAGCTAAACTCACCACACACACAAACATACACACAGCTAAACTCACCACACACACAGAGCTAAACTCACCACACACACACACACACACACACACAAACACACAGCTAAACTAACTACACACACATACACACACACACACAGCTAAACTCACCACACACACAGAGCTAAACTCACCACACACACACACAAACACACAGCTAAACTCACCACACACACACACACACACACACACACACACACACACACACACACACACACACACACACACACAGCTAAACTCACCACACACACACACACACACACACAAACACACAGCTAAACTCACACACACACACACACACACACACACACAGCTAAACTCACCACACACACACACACACAGCTAAACTCACCACACACACAGCTAAACTCACCACACACACACACAGCTAAACTCACCACACACACACACAGCTAAACTCACCACACACACACACACACACACACACACACACACAGCTAAACTCACCACACACAGCTAAACTCACCACACACACAGCTAAACTCACCACACACACACACACACACACACACAGCTAAACTCACCACACAAACACACAGCTAAACTCACCACACACACACACACACACACACACACACACACACCACACACACACACACACACACACACACACACACACACACACACACACACACACACAGCTAAACTCACCACACACAGCTAAACTCACACACACACACAGCTAAACTCACCACACACACACACACACACACACACACACACACACACACACACACACACACACAGCTAAACTCACCACACAAACACACAGCTAAACTCACCACACACACACACACACACACACACACACACACACACACACACAGCTAAACTCACCACACACACACACACACACAAACACACAGCTAAACTCACCACACACACACACACACACACACACACACACAGCTAAACTCACCACACACACACACACACAGCTAAACTCACCACACACACACACACACACACACACACACACACACACACACACACACACACACACACACACACACAGCTAAACTCACCACACACACACACACACACACACACACAGCTAAACTCACACACACACACAGCTAAACTCACCACACACACACACAGCTAAACTCACCACACACACACACACACACACACACACAGCTAAACTCACCACACACACACACACAGCTAAACTCACCACACACACACACACACAGCTAAACTCACCACACACACACACACACAGCTAAACTCACCACACACACAGCTAAACTCACCACACACACAGCTAAACTCACCACACACACAGCTAAACTCACCACACACACAGCTAAACTCACCACACACACACACACACACACACACACACACACACACACACACACACACACACACACACACACACACACACACACACACACACACACACACACACACACACACACACACACACACACACACACACACACAGGTGATTAAAGAGAACTGGATCTTCAACACAATACACAAAAAAATTACATTACAGGGAGTGTTTTAAAAGTACTTTAATTGCAACACCATTTGGAACATTTTTCCAGATTTGAATCATTCAAAACTTTTCCCCCCCAAAAAAGACAAAACAGCCGTTTTGAAACAGGCAAATTTTAAAATGTTATTAAACAGGCATTGAAATGTATTGATATTAACTTACTGAACATGCAATGGATGCCAATCACATGAGAAACTTTTATGAGGGACCAACCAAAAGAAATGGCAATTCTCTTAGCATTTCTCCCTCATGTTTTCAAACCTGTATGACTTTCTATCTTCAGGGAACACAAGGAGACGTTTAGCAGAATGTTAGGGCCAACCTCAGCAGGAATAAAGTTACGGACACGAGTTTACCGTATAAAAACCTTCTGAGAGAATAGAGATACGGACACGAGTTTATTCCCTCAGAAGGTGTTTATACAGTAAACTTATGTCCGTAACTCTATTCCTGCTGAGGTTGGCCCTAACATTCTGCTAAACGTCTCCTTGCGTGTTCCTCTGAAGATAGAAAGTCATACAGGTTTGAAAAAACAATGAGGGGGAGGAAATGCTAACAGAATTGCCTTTTGCTCACAAACTACTGTTGCCATAAGTTTCTTACTATAGTATGAAAAAAAACAAGCATAGTAATAATCAAAATAGCGCAACATCAAATAAGACATGTAACTTTACTTGATTTGGGCTTTCCTTTTTAAACTAATTCCACGATTTCTGACAAAATCTCTGATGTTTTGAGCACTGCGCCTTGCCAAAACAGGATCTTCAGCTGTCTTACACTGCTGGCATTCAGTCAGTGTGGCCAGTTTCCCTTTGCTTATATGTGCCTTAAAATGTTTCATTACAGCGCTAATTTCCGCATTCGACCAGCACACTTTGTCCTCTGCGTGGGTTTTCAATTTCTGCCTCACTCTCATTCGCTGTACAGAATAATTAATACATTAGAAAGCTCCAACTATATGAGAGCACATGTACTTACAATGATGGTTGTGTTCCAAATTTAACCTCAGGTACCTTTCGAAAATTCAGTGGCTTCCTCGATGGGCATCTTCTGAACATCTGGAAGAAATCAGTTATATACCAATCAGGAAACTCGGATGTAACTTAAACTTACAGAACTCAATGTTAACTGGTTATAAACCAGATATCTTGATGACATTACAAACTAAATATTCAAAATATTATTCTAGAGATTACATATCAGCCTGTTAAACAGCTGCTTTTTAAAACTTGTGTTCATCTGTCATTTCTGTTTTTGGCGAACATGAAAACGATCAACTTATTGGTTGATCCTTAATTTCAATAATGTTCTGTTAGAAAAGTTGCAATATATGCACAATACAGTATAATTGTATTTATGCATTTTAAGCCAATAATCTAATGAAAATGATGGGTTGAAATAATAAGTTTATGAACATGTTTGTTTGACACATACAGCTCCAGCAGGAGCATCATCCTCAGACTCGCTCTCATCAGGATCACTGGCATCAGAATCTGTAATACTGATCTCATCTTGAAGAAAAAGGGAAATTTACATTTATGCATTTGGCAGACGCTTTTATCCAAAGCGACTTACAGTGCACTTATTACAGGGACAATCCCCCCGGAGCAACCTGGAGTTAAGTGTCTTACTCAAGGACACAATGGTGGTGGCCGTGGGGTTTGAACCAGCGACCTTCTGATTAACAGCTGATTAACAGCCCTGTGCTTTAGCCACTACACCACCACCACTTATTTGCAAATGAGAAACATCTACATGTTTAACATGTACTCAAAGTAATTTGTGAAAAATGACAATTAGACTACACCCTACAGTGTACTCACTGGATGCATGGTACATCACATGATTTAAGTTTCCTTAAATCTCCCTATGAGTGTAAAATATCCACTGTACTACCTACACTAGGACGGACATCTGTCAAGTCATCTTCATTTAAATAGCACTTTTAACAACGTAGATTGTTTCAAAGCAGCTTCACAGTGATAAATGGATAATTTAAGGTAACCAGTCAGTGGATGGACACTAGGATGGACATACCTTCAATCTCAATGTCATCAAGCGATTTGCCTTGAATATTAGGAAGACGGCCCTTTTCCATGGCTAGCAGTAACTTCGATATTTTAGCCAGCTGAGTAGTGGCTTCAGGCAGCCTGTAATAGTCGCGATGGACGTGAATATCATGTCCTAAGAAATCTGCGACCTGATCTAATTCGTTGTTTTTCAGGTTAAGGATTTGGGAGAGAGTAGCTACATGCTTACGCAGATGAGTTGATTGGAGAAACTCTGGATTTTGAGCTCCACATTCACTTGCATAGGGTTAGGGAATAAATTATCCAAGGTCCGGACCTGAGGTCCGAACCTGGCTGTGCACAGTCCATCGTCCACTGACCGCTCCGAGTAGACAAGGAAAAGACCAAGGCCACGGACGCATCCTCCTCTCCTACTCAAAACTATTTCCAAGGTCTGACCCACTGACAACCACCACCAACAAACCAAGAGCCCATCAGTACCCAGACACAATATATTCCCTGAACTATACAACAATAATAATATTGTCATAAGAGTGTAAGGCTAAAACCAAATGGGTTGTTCCAAAAACGGGCTGCGTGGCCACATAGGGGGTTAGAAGTCTAGGGGCTGTCGCTTGGAGGGCTGTGTGACCCTGGGTTAGGGTTAGGGTTAGGTTTAGGTTAGGGAATAAATGTTAGGGTTAGGGTGGGTTAGGTTGTTAGGGACAACGGCCCCCCCCATAACAGTCTCCCCAGACTGCTACAGTTTACTTAGGGGACTCGAAGAAAAGCACTGGCCGGCGCATGTTTCTGGTGGACCGATCGACCTTTGCCTAAATTACAAAAAAAGGGGGAAATCCCCTCCCTAGGCCTATTCGTGCCCCCCAAATGGCCTTGAGACTTTCGGCCACTAGGGTTTTTTTAAGAAAATCTTGATTCAAGAACATCCTTTATTCTGCTTTTTGTTCCAAACAAGTTCCAGTTCTATGCCTATTTGTACCCCCCAGATGGCCTTGAGACTTTTGGCTATTAGGTTAATATTTTAGATTTCTCCTACCGTCCATCCCTGTTCTAAAGAGAAATTCCCATCTGTGCCTATTTGTACCCCCCAGATGGCTTTGAGACTTTCGGCAACTAGGTTTTTAATCTTTCAAGGATAATGATCCCACGAAAAATTAAGAGAAATTTTTAGGGAATTTCTTGTGCACAACTTTTCCTCATTCCAAACTAAACCCTAAATTTTCCTAACCTAACACCCCCCAGATGGCTTTAGCGATATACAGCCCCAGATGGCCCTAGTGATAAGTCGCAAGCAGGCTTTTTCAAGGGAAAATCCCAAAATGATCCCAGGACCCCCATTCAGACTACCCCCCAGAAAGTATTTCTTTAAGGGGGAATATTAGTGACACCTCATCAGTAGCAAGCCCCAGAATATTCAGGTGTTTCAGCCTCTTCTTACTATACACCCTCCTCTGGGGAGGCCCGCCATAGGAGATTAGTCCCAGGCGTGTGTCACAATGTCCAATTACTACCCCTCTCTTCCAGAACCGCAATGTTTTTTTGGGTCTGGCTTATCCCCTTGTCTAAAGTTGTTTCTACATACAACCCCCCTACCTCCCTTCTTACAACATCTATTTATCAAGACAGACATTTCTGGGAACCCCCCCGGAGTACCAACCTATCCTGAATATATACACTCCCCAAACACATTCCTCCATATATCATCGAAATTCCTCCTACAAAAATTTCTAAAAAAATCTTGCCCCCCCCAAAACTCTACAAACCCAAAGGCTATTGACACCAGAAAAAACAAAGTAGGTTTGTGTAATGCCGTGTTGTCCAAAAATGTACTGTTGCAATGGTGGTGCTATTCACCAGTAAAAAAAGCTGCCCCCCATAAGTGCTTTGTCCTAGTGGACCCAAGGGGGCAGTTTACTCACGTGATTCTCAACCCAGCCAACCTGATTGTTAACACCGCGAGGTATCCACAGGCTGCCCGAGAAGAGACTGAGAAGGATCTCATCTCGAAGGCTATGACTGGCGGATGCCAAAGCATCAAGCTTCTACCAGAGATAACCCCCTAAAAGTTTACACAAGCCAAACAGACATCATCCTTACCAAGACAACCGGAGGCTGCAGAAACTTCTAACTAAACCAATGGTTCATCCAACCATCCATTACGAGAACCTAACCCGTTCAACCATGGTATCTTACATGCTACCCACAATCCTCCATCCTAGTTTCCAAAAAAATCTCTAACCATCAACGTGGAGGATATTCCCAATACTCAACTACTTCCACGCCATCTCCCTATTCCTACTCGAGGACTGTAGAAAAAGGAAAAAAAAAAATCATGTTCCCTTCTTTTTTGGTCTGACCCCCGCTATCCACTGGGGACCCACCTGTCTCCACCTGGGGAAGGCCTCCCAAGCCCCCTCCGGGAAAAAGGGAAGGGGGTTGTCACAAAAAAAAGTTTGGAGAAAAAAGGTCAGGTCAGTCTCTAACCAGATTAGAGACCGGGCAGGGTTAGTTAACTAGGTTTAGGAGTGGGGATACAGCTATCCCCTAGATGTGGGGTTAATTTTAGGGGTGGAGCTAGGGGGTTTGGTTTAAGGGCCGGGCTAAGTGGTTTAAGGTTAGGGGCGGGGTTAAGTGTGGGGTTA
>NW_026266757.1:0-22701 GCF_025860055.1 Xyrauchen texanus | reverse complement strand
AAGAAGCATATTAGAGTTGAATAAAGTAAAAAACAGTATTAATTTTCCACCACTTATTGAGGAATATTATTTATGGATATGGAGTGTTATAAATAAAGATTAGTGCATTACATTGTACTGCAGGTTTTTTCCACTTTAGGCCCACATGCCTTATAGACTTTGTGTTTGGGGCACGTGAATGCTGTTTTGGAAACATACAACAATCAAGATTTAATTATAAAATGACTTATTTGATAATGTGTTATGAATACACTCAAGTGTAAAGAACAATTATTAATTGTGCAACCCTAAGACTCACAGTGCAAACATACATTTTTCTATAGTGGTGGGTCATTCTGTTGTCTTACCGCATAGACCTTTGAGGTCAGCTGAGTTTCTCCAGTCCACACAGACAGAGTCTTTGCCACATAGCACGGCGTACATTTCCATACTGGAGCAAGCACCAGATTCATTTTGCATGTGGCACACATCATATTTACATGCCTCATAATAACTTTCATAAGGAACAACATCATGGCAGTTCTTAAACAAACTGTGAAGAAAATACAAAACAACATTTCAATTTCAGCATTCATGATTTTGAAAGGGAAACAACATGTATAACACTTTGGGGTGAATTCACGAAACAGTTACTCCACTTTTGCAGGTGGTATTTCAGCTCACTGCACCTTATTCACTAAGCACCCCCAGTACAGTTTAACTAGGCACGAAATGCGCTGAAATGGCACAGTTAGGGCCCTATGAAATCAGTTTTTTTTATTCAGTTTTATTTTTTCCCAAATTCTTTGTTTCAATTTTTCGGAATTCCATGTTTTAAAGTTGAATTAAATGTTATCATAAAAACTGTCTAATCGAATGAATTCATAAACTTGAATCAAATGAAAACAACAGTGACTTTTCCCAAACAAAAAATTTATCATATGAAGTGCTTCTATACAGATCTTCAAAGCACAATCCAAAACACTACAGAAAGGCACTCTTGCTTGTGAGATCGCTTAAATATAATGTAATAATTTGATTTTTTTTATTATTATTTATTACTAAATTAAATATAACATTTTTCTATACAGTAGTATTATATTTCTGTCTCAATTTCTTTAATTTCAAACATTTATTTAACTTGAGCTTTAATTTAGGCAGAAAGCTGGATTTATTACTTTCAGTATGTATGATTTTGACAATCTCACCTCCAGAGATAAGCAGTTTACTACATGGCTTAATGTGCTTATTAAACTGCAAAAGGCTGTGATTTTATTACACAGTGTCATACTGTATGCTGCATGCTTCAAAGCAAATGAGTTCTCTGTTATCTGTCATCTACACACAGTGTGTGATTCTTATGAGGTGTTCGGTGTTTGAGAAGCGGGCTTGACATGTTCCCATTGAAGTGTGCAGCACATGCAGACTATATTTATTTAAATAACCTTTTGTGGTCAAATCATCACAATAGGACATATCACAAAAATAATTAATTGTGCATTCAGGCATTCATTTTATCCCAAATGTCAAATTCTGTGATATTCCACATTTTATATTTAATTCATTTTTTATGGTTTTATTCTGCGATTCCATTTGTGCTTTCCGCATTGAGGTAATTATAGGGCCCTACGCTGTGCTGTGAGGATTAAACTTTGTGCTATTACCACCCAAGAAAGTTGTTGCTTATTTGAGTTTATAAAAAAAGAGATGTTTTGTACATTTTCTATTGGTCTTGGCAGCAGTGACTTATCAAATGATGGAGATCGTTACAACCAGGCATGTATCCAGACAGTATAGAGCACTTTCTGCATTTTCAAGAGCCAATTTTGGTTCCAGTGGAGAAACAAATGCTGTACAGTCTTGGCAAAGTGCCAAATTGCTGTGGTCTGTTGCATTCTCCATAACCAAGCACTCAGAGAGTGGTCCACAAGAGTGGGAACTGCGCTCTACATATTGCGTTCAACACTAATTTTGTGGCCATTACCTGATTTGCTTAATTCCTTTACTGAACCAGGCCTAAAACAACATAAACCACTTGTGCAAATTAGCGGCCACAATTAATTCTTAGTGAATTACCAACTTGGTACTAATTAGTATTACAGACTATAAAACCTGTCAAAGAAATGACAACGTGTCACATGTCTATACAATACATTTTCCATTTTTGTTCACAACACTGACACAAGAGATTAAAATATTTGGCTTTTCCTTACTCGCTCTTGATGACATCACAGATTTTTGTGTCGCAAGGAGGTGGTGGTGGAGGGGGTGGAGTGGTTTTGCATCCTGGGGGGACCATCCAAAACTGTGCCATGTCCTCACACGATTTGTCAATTGTTCCATTAGGAAGTCTGCAGTCATTTGCACGGTTGTTATCACAAACCCCTGAAAATTGTCAACAGAATTTCAAAATTTTAATTGACATGAAATTTAAACTGTTTACCTGGAAGGAAATCTTTAATTCATTTTTAAAGTATTAAAAATCCATTTCTATGTGTATATATGGTGTGTACAGTATAATGTAATATTTATACACAAATGAATTAAGCGTCTAATTTGTTGCTGACAAATGTGAAGTGAAACTAACACACACCTTCATTTTTGAAAGTCCCAGGGACAGACGTAAAACATTTATTTATCATCATTATATTCACTGAGCCAGGAAATTACAGATCTGTACTCACCACACTGTCCCTCTGTATTATTATAGAAGAAGTCGAACGGGAGTTTGACACTATAGCTGTCATGAGAGACTAAAATCTCAACTTTAATCTCAGAGATGTTCACAAGCACTGACATGCCGGAAGAGGTGATGGTGAGGACTTCATTTACGTATGTTGGTATCTTAATTTCATCATTGACATAAACCTATGGGGAACACAGTCTTATGAATTATGATGAGAATCATGCTCTAGAATACTGTGTTGTTTTGCAATGTGCATGGGAACCACTAGAGCATAACAACCAGTAGTCTGTGAATGTTTGTAACAAACACTCAGGCCGACACTTACCTGGACGTTTTTAGTGTTGCTTGTCAGCTTGATTTGATAGGATTTGTAATACAAAATTATATACTCAGGGCAAGCTGCATAATGTTTTAAATCACAAAAATAGTTTTTAACATGGACACTGATATTGTATCTTGGGATGATTTCTTGGACCAACACATAGGTGCGGTTTCCTTGGAAAGCATAATATGTTCCATCGAAAGTTTTGTAATGACGGTCACCCCAGCCATTGCATATACCTGTTAAACCAAGGATCATCAAAGTTAAACATAAGGCACTGCCACATAAAAATTTGGGTTTTAGGATTAATATTAATATATAAACATAAATAAAACATTTCTATAATTTAAACAATTTCCATGGTTTAAACTCACATGGGCACTCATACTTGGAGCAGCAGCCATTGTTATAATACACCTTCTCAGCTTTATGTCCACTGGTACATTGAGGTACAAAAGAATCGGTTGGGTCACACTGTACAGGCCTTGAGGTGACCTTGCCATTTATGCAGGTTTTGTTAAGACATCCTTCAACCCAGGATTGCATTGGACAAACTGTTGGACTTGGAGTGGTTGGGCATGGTTGAGCCCATTTCAAAATATCACAAGAGTCATTGCAGTAAGCAATGTAGCACCAACCCGATTTGTCAGTTTTATTGTAGACTGTAGACCCTATAATAAGAATCCAAGATGTGCATAGATGGTAAAAAAAATAAGAGAGAAATTAAATATAATTTGAGTTAACAAAGGCAAAGTGAATTATACATGAACATATATACATTAAACAAAGTATACAATTAAGAAAGTAAAAATATGTGAGGGATTGTAAGTAAAAAAAAGCACTTACCTATTGAGAATGTTGTATTTAAATATTCACATTTACATTGGGGTGATGTTTTGTTTGTTGAAGTTTCGGCAGTTGATTCAGTTTGCACAGTAAAATGTGTTGTTAAACCAGTTGTAAAAGATGTTTCTGCTGATGTGGGTGTTGTTGTACCAGTGGATATACTAGTTGTAAAGGGTGTTTCTGTTGATGTGGGTGTTGTTGTACCAGTGGATATACTAGTTGTAGAAGGTGTTTCTGCTGATGTGGGTGTTGTACCAGTGGATATACTAGTTGTAGAGGGTGTTTCTGTTGATGTAGGTGTTGTTGTACCAGTGGATATACTAGTTGTAGAGGGTGTTTCTGTTGATGTGGGTGTTGTTGTACCAGTGGATATACTAGTTGTAGAAGGTGTTTCTGTTGATGTGGGTGTTGTTGTACCAGTGGATATACTAGTTGTAGAGGGTGTTTCTGTTGATGTGGGTGTTGTTGTACCAGTGGATATACTAGTTGTAGAAGGTGTTTCTGTTGATGTGGGTGTTGTTGTACCAGTGGATATACTAGTTGTAGAAGGTGTTTCTGTTGATGTGGGTGTTGTTGTACCAGTGGATATACTAGTTGTAGAGGGTGTTTCTGTTGATGTGGGTGTTGTTGTACCAGTGGATATACTAGTTGTAAAGGGTGTTTCTGTTGATGTGGGTGTTGTTGTACCAGTGGATATACTAGTTGTAGAAGGTGTTTCTGCTGATGTGGGTGTTGTACCAGTGGATATACTAGTTGTAGAGGGTGTTTCTGTTGATGTAGGTGTTGTTGTACCAGTGGATATACTAGTTGTAGAGGGTGTTTCTGTTGATGTGGGTGTTGTTGTACCAGTGGATATACTAGTTGTAGAAGGTGTTTCTGTTGATGTGGGTGTTGTTGTACCAGTGGATATACTAGTTGTAGAGGGTGTTTCTGTTGATGTGGGTGTTGTTGTACCAGTGGATATACTAGTTGTAGAAGGTGTTTCTGTTGATGTGGGTGTTGTTGTACCAGTGGATATACTAGTTGTAGAAGGTGTTTCTGTTGATGTGGGTGTTGTTGTACCAGTGGATATACTAGTTGTAGAGGGTGTTTCTGTTGATGTGGGTGTTGTTGTACCAGTGGATATACTAGTTGTAGAGGGTGTTTCTGTTGATGTGGGTGTTGTTGTACCAGTGGATATACTAGTTGTAGAGGGTGTTTCTGTTGATGTGGGTGTTGTTGTACCAGTGGATATACTAGTTGTAGAGGGTGTTTCTGTTGATGTGGGTGTTGTTGTACCAGTGGATATACTAGTTGTAGAGGGTGTTTCTGTTGATGTGGGTGTTGTTGTACCAGTGGATATACTAGTTGTAGAGGGTGTTTCTGTTGATGTGGGTGTTGTTGTACCAGTGGATATACTAGTTGTAGAGGGGGTTTCTGTTGATGTAGGCGTTATTGTAACAGTTGTTGGAGCTGTTGTTTCTGTCTCTGTAAATGTTTGTGTCACAATAGTAGTTGGTGTAGTGGTGGATGTGGTTGTAAATGTCTCTGTTGATGTGGGTATTGTTGTACCAGTGGATATACTAGTTGTAGAGGGTGTTTCTGCTGATGTGGGTGTTGTTGTACCAGTGGATATACTAGTTGTAGAGGGTGTTTCTGTTGATGTGGGCGTTGTTGTACCAGTGGATATACTAGTTGTAGAGGGGGTTTCTGTTGATGTAGGTGGTGTTGTACCAGTGGATATACTAGTTGTAGAGGGTGGTTCTGCTGATGTGGGTGTTGTTGTACCAGTGGATATACTAGTTGTAGAGGGTGTTTCTGTTGATGTGGGTGTTGTTGTACCAGTGGATATACTAGTTGTAGAGGGTGTTTCTGCTGATGTGGGTGTTGTTGTACCAGTGGATATACTAGTTGTAGAGGGTGTTTCTGTTGATGTGGGTGTTGTTGTACCAGTGGATATACTAGTTGTAGAGGGTGTTTCTACTGATGTGGGTGTTGTTGTACCAGTGGATATACTAGTTGAAGAGGGGGTTTCTGTTGATGTAGGCGTTATTGTAACAGTTGTTGGAGCTGTTGTTTCTGTCTCTGTAAATGTTTGTGTCACAATAGTAGTTGGTGTAGTGGTGGATGTGGTTGTAAATGTCTCTGTTGATGTGGGTATTGTTGTACCAGTGGATATACTAGTTGTAGAGGGTGTTTCTGCTGATGTGGGTGTTGTTGTACCAGTGGATATACTAGTTGTAGAGGGTGTTTCTGTTGATGTGGGCGTTGTTGTACCAGTGGATATACTAGTTGTAGAGGGGGTTTCTGTTGATGTAGGTGGTGTTGTACCAGTGGATATACTAGTTGTAGAGGGTGTTTCTGTTGATGTGGGCGTTGTTGTACCAGTGGATATACTAGTTGTAGAGGGGGTTTATGTTGATGTAGGTGGTGTTGTACCAGTGGATATACTAGTTGTAGAGGGTGTTTCTGCTGATGTGGGTGTTGTTGTACCAGTGGATATACTAGTTGTAGAGGGTGTTTCTGTTGATGTGGGTGTTGTTGTACCAGTGGATATACTAGTTGTAGAGGGTGTTTCTGCTGATGTGGGTGTTGTTGTACCAGTGGATATACTAGTTGTAGAGGGTGTTTCTGTTGATGTGGGTGTTGTTGTACCAGTGGATATACTAGTTGTAGAGGGTGTTTCTACTGATGTGGGTGTTGTTGTACCAGTGGATATACTAGTTGTAGAGGGGGTTTCTGTTGATGTGGGTTTTGTTGTACCAGTGGATATACTAGTTGAAGAAGGTGTTTCTGTTGATGTGGGTGTTGTTGAACCAGAGGATATACTAGTTGTAGAGGGGGTTTCTGTTAATGTAGGCGTTATTGTAACAGTTGTTGGAGCTGTTGTTTCTGTCTCTGTAAAAGTTTGTGTCACAGTAGTAGTTGGTGTAGTGGTGGATGTGGTTGTAAATGTCTCTGTTGATGTGGGTGTTGTTGATACCACAGTTGTAGTAATGGAAGTTGTCGTAGATGTTTCGGTGGTTGTACTTGAGGGTGTAACAGTAGAGTAGGTTGTAGTACACATAGCTTCACAACATCTTACACGTATTTCGTAATTATGACATAATGGTATCAAGCCATCTGCATTGTCTTCGTTTGAACATGTCAAACCAAAGGATGTATTACAATATACTTCTTGTCCCATTTCATCCAAGGAGTTTTCTGGATAGTCTACTGCCCTACATTCAATCTCGCTTGGGCTCTGACAAGAAATCTTTGCTGAATTCCACAAAACAGTGATTGACTCTGTTTCGAATCCTTTGGGTTCTTTACTGGGTGTGTTGCAATTTGACCACTCACAATCACAGACATGAGGTGTTGTTGTAACTGTAGTTGAACTAGTTGTAGAGGGTGTTTCTGTTGATGTAGGTGTTATTGTAACAGTTGTTGGAGCTGTTGTTTCTGTCTCTGTAAATGTTTGTGTCACAATAGTAGTTGGTGTAGTGGTGGATGTGGTTGTAAATGTCTCTGTTGATGTGGGTATTGTTGTACCAGTGGATATACTAGTTGTAGAGGGTGTTTCTGTTGATGTGGGTGTTGTTGTACCAGAGGATATACTAGTTGTAGAGGGGGTTTCTGTTGATGTAGGCGTTATTGTAACAGTTGTTGGAGCTGTTGTTTCTGTCTCTGTAAAGGTTTGTGTCACAATAGTAGTTGGTGTAGTGGTGGATGTGGTTGTAAATGTCTCTGTTGATGTGGGTGTTGTTGTACCAGTGGATATGCTAGTTGTAGAGGGTGTTTCTGTTGATGTGGGTGTTGTTGTACCGGTGGATATACTAGTTGAAGAGGGGTTTCTGTTGATGTGGGTGTTGTTGTACCAGAGGATATACTAGTTGTAGAGGGGGTTTCTGTTGATGTAGGCGTTATTGTAACAGTTGTTGGAGCTGTTGTTTCTGTCTCTGTAAAGGTTTGTGTCACAATAGTAGTTGGTGTAGTGGTGGATGTGGTTGTAAATGTCTCTGTTGATGTGGGTGTTGTTGTACCAGTGGATATGCTAGTTGTAGAGGGTGTTTCTGTTGATGTGGGTGTTGTTGTACCGGTGGATATACTAGTTGAAGAGGGGGTTTCTGTTGATGTAGGCGTTATTGTAACAGTTGTTGGAGCTGTTGTTTCTGTCTCTGTAAATGTTTGTGTCACAGTAGTAGTTGGTGTAGTGGTGGATGTGGTTGTAAATGTCTCTGTTGATGTGGGTGTTGTTGTACCAGTGGATATACCGGTAGTTAACTTATATTTTCTAGTTTAAGGTGTGCTCATACTTTTGCCTTTGAAGTTATCGCCCCCTTGTGGTGATAATAAGAATGTGAGCTGGACATTTGGATTGGAGGTAATTCAGTAGACAGCCCTGTTTCCTTTGTACATTTAGTGTCTTGTCGGTACTCGTCTTTTGTCATACAGCACTAGAAACAAATTGGCCTAGAGCTAAAACAAAAGCTCAGAAACTGCTTCGACCCCGGCAGGACTCGAACCTGCAATCTTCTGATCCGAAGTCAGACGCCTTATCCATTAGGCCACGAGGCCTGCGGAAGTTCTTTGAGAATATGTCATAATGGCTGTCATTGAATGTCATTACAACAACTAGAGGAGGTAGAGCGGTTAAGCTCATGAATATTAATTAGTAATGCTGCCGTTATTTGGCAACCTTCCAGTCGCGTTACATGCTTAATATTCATGAGCATACGAGTTGATTCTATTCAGTTACGAATGATACAATTACAAATTATTTTATTTTAACTATTAACGCGTTTTCAAGTCATTGTCAATTAAAGTTTATCAGCATCGTTGTAAAATATTGTCCAGCGTTTTCACGTGGTTCATGTTGCTTTTCTCAGCGCTGGTCAAGATGGACCAATCACAGTGTGTGGTCCATCGATGATAAAATAAAAGTCGTTTTTAATAGACATCACTGGGGTGATTTTACATTTGTATGTCAGATTAAAATCCTTGAAATTTAACAGATGTAAAAGTTAGTAGATTTAACTATACAGATCTAGATCGTGTACATTTCGCATTCATCTAAACCACTGGATGTCGCTGTGAGGCAATGTGTGTATCAGATAAACTTGTCTTGTTTTCTTCGCATGGAGCTTCTGTGTCACACGTGAAGTGCGTCCAAATGTATGTATGTAGATATATATATATCTTTAGGTATTTGTTGTTTGTTTGCAACACTTATAACCAAAACTCTAAACTTTACAGATGGTTATTTGCCTGTACGGTAGCATGAACCTTCCGTCAGCGTTGTATTTATCCACCGGTGGATGAACAGGTATTTTATTTTCTCTAGTACTGTTTTCAGCAATTGAAATGGTTTTAATGGACCTACATGTAGAGTATGATCTGGTTTATGAATTTTCAGACAAAGCCAAAATTTCACCCAAAAATGAAAATGATCTCTTTTGCTCACTTACTTTCTTCTGCAGAACACAAACGAAGCTTTTTAGAAGAATATCTCACCTCTGTAGGTACATACAATACAAGTGAATGGTGACCAGAACTTTGAAGGTTCTAAAAGCATGTAAAGGCAGCATAAATGTAATGCATAAGACTCCAGTGTGTAAATCCATGTCTTCAGAAGCTATATGATAAATGTTGGTGAGAAACAGATAAATATTTTAGTCCTTTTATTATAAAATCTCCTACATGCCCTCTAGGTGGCGATATGCTCTAAGAATGCTAAACTCCAAAAACAAAAGAAGAAGAATGTGTGAGAGAAAGTCGAGATTTGAAGTAAAAAAGGACTTGTATATTGATCTGTTTCTCAGCCACACCTATCATATCACATATTTAACCACTGGAGTCTTATGGATTACTTTTATGCTGCCTTTATATGCTTTGTTGGACCACCATTCACTTGCACTGTATGGACCTACAGAGCTGAGATTTTCTTAAAAATGTCATATGTGTGAAGCAGAAGAAATAAATTTTTGAGTGAACCATCCTTTAATATACTTAGATGTGGATTGTGAGATGCATCTTTTATTTTTTAGGATCCTCCTAAAATGTCATAGTTTCAACTACTGAGGCTTTGAGATGCTGTCCCGTCTGAAGTCACGTCACTGCTGGCAGACGTTCAAACAAGCTGGCCTTGAGGTAAGATGGTGCTCTGCTTCAGTGAAGACCAAATCCAATCAGGGCTCAGACCAGACCTACCTGAACCCTCTCAACATCCAGATGCTCTCCAGGAACCTGCAAGAGCAGATATTCCGGGGCCAAACTCAGGAGTACACAGAGGAAGACATTGAATGCAGTATAAGACACTTGGAGCAACACAAACTATGGGGGAAAGAGGCGGCCCTGTTACCTGATGTGGAACTGAAATTACCCCACATGTATGGCAATGACATTGATGGACACTTCCGCATTCTCGCCCAGAAGCAAAGCCTTCCTTACCTGGAGGCGGCCAGCCAGCTTCAGGGAGCACAACTTCCCAGGATGCCCAAGGAATGGGCTTGGGAAGTGGGCTGGACACGGTATGGAGCAGATGGAGAGAGATGCAGGGTGGATTTCCCGGATGAGAATGCTATTGTGTTTGATGTGGAGGTCTGCATGGCGGAAGGACAATGTCCTACGCTGGCTGTGGCGGTTTCCCCGACTGCCTGGTGAGGATTATTGATGACTATAATGTGTCACTATTCACAATGATACCACTGACATCACTGTTTTAATCTAATACAACTTGTAAAAATCTAATTCAACTGATCCATAAAGTTATAGTTCACTCACAAAGGAAAATTCTGCCATCATTGACAGATTTGAAATAATTTTTCCTTTTAAGATTAATTATCCCTTAAGATTATCAAACAGCCTAACACTTCTTGTTTGTGCAAGTGGTTTTGTATTGATGCGTTACAATAAGCAACAATGTCAGTATTACGATGTATTCCAACTGAACAAACAGAAACAAAACAATATGTATATATTTGATTTTTCAGGTATGCATGGTGCAGTAAGAGGTTGATAGAGGACAGGTACACCTGGTCCAGTGACCTGACACTTGCCGATCTCATCCCACTTGAGACCCCCTCAAACTCTACCAAACCGCCAGGTAACCAATGGCAGGAGAGGCTTGTGGTTGGACACAATGTGAGCTTTGATCGGGCACACATTAAAGAGCAGTATTTATTGAAGGTATGGGACTTGTTTTTTGACGTTTTCAGCTCTTTGATGTGAACTTCCCTCCATATATACATCATTGAATGCACAGCTATTGTACAAAACTGTTGTCAGCTGAACAATATTACTTGGTATTTCTATATGAAACAGTCTTTCTGCTAGATCTCTAAACTGCACTGTCCTACTGTCCTGTTCTGTATCTTTTTATGTACATTCTGTATACATTTTTCTATGTATGCGTGTGCGTTACTGCAGGGAACCAAGATGCGTTTTCTAGACACGATGAGTCTCCACATGGCTATTTCAGGACTGACCGGATTCCAGCGCTCGCTCTGGATGGCTAGCAAGTACGGCAAGAGAAGAGGCCTACATGAGGTCAAGGAGCACATGAAACGCCTCGGACGGCGCTCTGAGGGACCAGTGGTTTGTACAAACTGAATAGTTATTTTCTTGAGGAAAATAAGAGCATCACATATTAGAATCTAGATTAGTTCTCTCTAAACATATCCAGGCATTCGATTCACACGGGAAACAGACAATGATAAAAAGTATAACTTGAATGTAGGGATGCACCGAAGTATGGACTGTCAATATTTATTGGCCAATTATTGACCAAATTAAAACCATTAGGCATATCAGTTATAAGCATGAAAATGCATATATGAAAAATAATGGTTTATTTATAATTATTTAGTAATTTTGTAAAAACTCAGTGAATTAAAAAATCCAGAAACAATTTTAGCCACAAGATGAACAAGTAATATGTCATTTTTGTCAGTTGTGAAAGTGGAGCTTAACTATAGGCTTCATGATGAGGGAAACCAGCAGACTTTGACTTCTCAGACATCTGTATGATACACATTAAAGGGATAGTTCACCCAAAAATTAACAGTCATAATTTTCTCACCCTAATGCCATCCCAGATGTGTATTACTACTTCTGCTGAACAGTGCAAGTGAATAGGTACCAACATTTTTAAGCTCCAAAATGCACATAAAGGCAGCATAAAAGTAATCCACATGACAGTGGTTAACACCATATTTACAGAAGCGATATAATAGGTTTGGATGAGAAACCGATCAATATATAAATCCTTTTTTACTATAAATTCTCCTCCTTGCCAATTAGGTGGCGATATGCACAAAGAATGCGAATTGCCAAAAACAAAAGAATGTGAAAGTGAAGATTGATAGTAAAAAAAGGACTTAAATATTGATCTTCTTTTCACCCATACCTATAATATCATTTCTGAAGACATGGATTAAACCACTGGAGTCTGATTACTTTCTGATTATGCTACCTTTGTGTCCTTTAGAAGCTTAAAAATGTTAGAACCCATTCACTTGCATTGTGAGGTCCTACAGAGAAAGGTTCTTTCAGCAGAAGAAAGTAAGTCATACACATCTGGGATGGCATGAGGGTGAATAAATAATGCTAGAATAAATTGTTTGGGGTAAACTATCCCTTTAATGTTGTGTGATTGTTTGAATTAAGATTGAAATTGCAATATGACCGTGCGACCTTGAAAATGTAGTCTGCATTCAGTGCTCCAGTGGCATCCTCTAGTGGTCTGGACATCCCTACTTGAATGAACTGCAAATCACTTGGGATACCAGTGTCTTCAAAATGCATAAATGTGAATTAAATGGGTCTTTCATTGGTGTAGATCGGCTCGTGGGAATGGGTTGATATCAGTAGTATTAATAATCTTGCTGATGTTCACGCCCTGTACGTGGGAGGAGAACCACTCAAGAAAGAGGCAAGAGACGTGTTTGTAAAGGGCACCATGTCTGACGTCAGGACCAACTTCCAGGTAAGGAGAAAAGTTTTGAGGTCCTACAAAATGAAGTATTTATTCTTGTAGATCCTTTAATGTCCTTATTCTGGTACAACAAACAACTCTACAGGTCATAAACAATGAAGATAAATTAAGGAATGCATGATTATTCAAATAAGTAAAGGATAACTTTTCTATTGTCTCTTTTCTCTGGTTTGCTTCTATGGAACTTTAGGAGCTGATGCAGTATTGTGCTCTTGATGTTCTGGCCACACATGAGGTCTTCACACAGCAGCTGCCTCTTTTTATGGAGAGGTATGAGGACCTGGAATTTACATAATCCTGCCCCTCAACTCTACTCAATAAAATCTTGTAGTTAAGCGATAAAACTATTCTGCATTTCTGTAGGTGTCCTCACCCAGTGACACTTGCTGGTATGCTGGAAATGGGCATGTGCTACCTTCCTGTCAATCAGAACTGGGGGCGGTACTTGGAAGATTCACAGGACACATATGAGGAGCTGCAGAGAGAGATGAAGAAATCGTTGATGATTCTGGCTGATGATGCCTGTCAGTTATTGCAGGATGATCGGTAAACACCATTTTTTCCCCCTGATAATGTGTGCCGTAAAGTCCCAATTGATTTGATACAGCATGAAACCAAATATGCTAATTATATTTGGAAGACATAAGAGGTTGACCGATAGTGGATAACTAAAGTGGTGGTAAAGGCCGATAACATTTAATCGTCCTATAGTTTTTCAAATTGATTTGTAGAATGCTAACATTTAAGTCTTTCCTTACTATGACGGGCACAGACATTGACTACAAGAGTCCAAAATGAATCAAATCCGAGACGCAGTTTATTTTTCAACCAAAATCCTAATAATAGCCAAAATATTCACTTTTTTCTTTGCATGCCCTGACTTCAATTTAGAATACATTTGTCTAATCAAAATAATAAAATATGCATTGAAGTGAGGATAAAAAAAAAAAAGAATATTTTCAATGATGAAAGATTCAAATACAGCAAATCCTCACGCGATTGTAAATCACAAATAAAAAAGACAAACTATCGGCAACTATCGGTATACATTTTTGCCGATAACCGATAGTTCAAAAAACAACCATCTGAATCAGTTAATTAGTCAGTAAAACCGATATATCGGTCTACATCTAGAAAACATGATATGATGGTTAGTGCTTGATAGTCTTATGTTTGGTGATGTTCTTGCTTTCCAGGTACAAAGAGGATCCCTGGCTCTGGGATTTGGAGTGGGACGTTCAAGATTTCAAACAGAAGAAAATGCCTGTAAGCAAGAAGAAAGCCAAACAAGAGGCAGAAGCAGCAGCAGCAGCAGCAGCAAATACAAATGTACACCAAGACTGGGACATAGGTATGCTTTCATTATACATTCGATCTTGCCTCTTCATAATGAAGATATGTTATCTCCTGGACATCCTAATACCTTCTCGTGCTGATTTTTGGATTGCATACTAGTGGTAACATTGTTTACCTGCTGTTACAGATCCTGGTCCTCCTTTAGAAGAGGAGGAGGATGGTCCAGACCCCAGCAGAGAACTAGTGCAGCGACTAAAGGACACTGTTAGCTGCCTGCCAAAGAGGAGACAACACTTACCTGCCCACCCCAGGTGCGTGCTGCCCCCTGCTGGCTGATTTCATTCTACATAGCAAGTGAGCACATTTTGGTAAATACCTATTTATATAGCATTACTATAAACACATTCCTCCTTCAGCTGGTACCGTAAACTGTGTGTGAAGATGTCTGAGGCAGAGGACTGGTCTCCAGGAGCTAGCCTCATCAGTCTACAAATGAGGGTCACGCCCAAGCTGATGGGCCTCACGTGGGACGGCTTTCCCCTGCATTACACAGACCAGCACGGGTGGGGTTATCTTGTGCCAGGCCGCAGAGATAACCTAGAGATATCAGAAGACACAGAGGGACCTGTATGCCCCTACAGGTAAAATAAAATGGCAATAAGAAGTTTCTAAGGAAGCTTTCCATATGTTCATTATGAAAATATAGAGTGGCCTATCTTGGTGCATTACGAAGACAGCTTTTTCCCTTCTATGCCAACTGACACTGCTGGAACCTTTGATGGTTTTCTAGGGTGATTGAGAGCATCTATAAGGAGTACTGTGAGCGAAAGGGGAAGGAACAGCCTCCGTGTCTGGACAGCCAGCCTTCTGATCACATCATGTTGACTGACAGTGCAGTATGGCAAACAGTAAGAGCCTGGATAGAACTTTCTTCCCAAAAACCATGGTGGTAGATAACATGCTGACAGATGCTCTTGTTTTAAGGGCTAATATGATATAAATGGCCCATATCTGAATTTTTGTGAGAGTTTAGAATGGGTTTGTGTGCATGTGTGTGTAGGTTGAAGAAGTGAGTCGTCTGGAGGTGTTTGATGATGACATACTGAGTGCATCAGTCTCATCCAAGAGGACCAAGGTTAGATGCATTATAGTAACCAAAAATAAACCACAAAACTACATTTAAGCATCATTTTTAATAGCAGCTTTATTAATTTTTAATTGTATTAAATATCAAACATTATTTTAAAATTGCATATTGTAAAATGATTATTTTTTTCAATTATATATATATATATATATATTTACATTTTTTATAAAATATTAAATTAGCTTCTAAAATATTTTAATAAAAAGATTATCTTTTTAAACTAGTTTTAATATTATTTTAAATAAGAAACCATATTTAATGAAATATTAAATTATCACATATTTGAGCAATATATTATATTAATAACATAATTAAAGTATTTTAAATATTATTTTAAACATGAAATATTATTTAATATTAAATTATTGTATTAAAGAAATTGAGCAAAAATGTATTAACAATTTACAAATATTGAAATATCAAATAGTATTTCATACATGTTTAAATTATATAAATATTAGAGCAAAAATAAATTAACAATTTAAAAATATTTAAATATCAAATAGTATTTAATTAAGTATTAAATTATATTAAAATATTAGAGCAAAAATAGGTTAACATTTTTATTTATTTAGGTTATTTTAAAAGTTGAAATATAAAGTTTCAACAATTATATTTTTTCATGTTTGTGATGAGTAATAATAGTTTTGTTTTTTCTTTAGCTAGTTCAAAACGGGAACCGTGACTGTCCTTATCACCATGGAAATGGACCATACAATGATGTCAGCATCCCTGGGTGTTGGTTCTTCAAACTGCCTCATAAGGTCCATTTCATCTTTTAACTCTTTTGCCAGTCCATGCAATTTTGTCATATAGCTCTTCTCAGCAAAAATGAACTATTGGAATCACAGGATGGAAATGAGAACAACGTTGGAAGCCCGTTTTCCAAAGACTTCCTGAGTAAAATGGAGGATGGTACACTTCAGGCCGGACGGGGTGGCACAAATGCCACACGGGCACTGGAAATCAACAAGATGATCTCATTCTGGAGGAATGCACAAAAACGCATCAGGTTTGAGACTTCCGAATTCCTGTTTTGGCACTTTGGAATGTCTAGATGGTGCTTAAAGCTGATATATTTGATCTGAATTTCTTTTTTGTCTTGTCTGTACAGTTCTCAAATGGTAGTATGGATTCGGAGAGAAGAACTGCCACGTGCTGTTATTAGGTATGCTGGTGGTACATCTTCTAATCAATCTAGTACATAGCTTTCTAAATACCATGTGTCATGTGACCATCTCTTTTTCTCCACCATCAGACATGATGACTATGATGAGGAAGGACAGTATGGAGCCATTTTACCTCAAGTCATCACAGCTGGGACGGTCACTCGTCGAGCTGTAGAGCCGACATGGCTGACTGCAAGTAACGCTAGAGTAAGACAAAAATAATGATCAATAATGTTGATTTTTATAACCAGTTATAAACTTTTTTTTTGGAAAGTTAAAGTGAAAGTCTTGAATTCACATGATTGCTTATTGTCTATTTAAGCTAAATAATGCTGTAATAGTTAAAGTAAGAGATCATGTGACACTTTGCTTTTGATTGACTATCAGAAAACTGTCCCATCTGTTTCAATATGGAGTAGCATTTAAAATCTTTGTGTGTTTATTTCCAGAGAGATCGTGTAGGCAGTGAACTGAAGGCTATGGTACAGGTGCCTCCTGGTTATAACCTGGTGGGAGCAGATGTGGACTCTCAAGAGCTGTGGATCGCTGCTGTGCTGGGCGAAGCTCACTTTGCTGGGATTCATGGTATTTCAGATATCAGTGTTTCTAATTATTACATGCACAAGACAGATATTGATCTTAAATGCAAATTCTCTAAAGAAAGTAGCACATGGTGACTTCCTTTTTGAAGATGGATCTGAGCCTCTTATTATGCTTGAATTTATTTAAAGGGAAAGGCAGAACATGAAGGCCCTGTAAATTCAAAATATGTGCCCTGGCTTAGGTTTACCCTTATATAATTTTTAATCTCTGTTTTGCAGGCTGCACAGCGTTTGGTTGGATGACACTCCAGGAAAGAAGAGTCAGGGCACAGACCTGCACAGCCGTACAGCAGACGCAGTGGGCATCAGCCGCGAGCATGCCAAAGTGTTCAACTATGGACGGATTTATGGAGCCGGCCAGCCATTTGCCGAGCGACTGCTCTTGCAGTTCAACCACCGACTGAGCCAACAGGAAGCAGCTAGTAAAGCGCGACAGATGTACGCACTTACCAAAGGCCTGCGCAGGTAGGCTGAAAACCCTTCAAGGTATTCAGATTTTCTTTCTTACAGAACTAAAATTTAAGGAGAAAAGTGTTTTTCTAATGCCTTGCTGTCATACAATTAATTGCGTCAATGAATTGATGGGTAAAATCTTGGGTAGGAGTATGGAATTTGTCCCTCATGATAGCCTTGTGTTATTTTTTTTTTCCACATAGCTCGTTACAAATGAAAAATGTAAATGAAAAAACAAGCCTAATACGCCAAATTGTATGCAAACTGAATGGCAATAATGATAGTTCAAATTCATTGCTCTACTGACTGCTCTACTGACCCCTGACACTGATCTGACTAGTGCCCCCTAGGTAATTTTAAGTTGGAGAACTCTGGTTTATGTTACTAATAATAACTATTGTTTGGGCAGGTACCACCTGTCTGAGGATGGTGAATGGTTGGTGAACGAGTTGGATATGGAGGTGGAGAGAGATGAAGACGGCACAATCTCACTGCAGGAGTTACGCAAGATCTCAAAACTGGCAGCTCAAAGGTCAGCTGACTACCTTTTTTTCTGTAATGTGTATCCAAATGTTTAGTGGCTTTAAATCTAAATGCTTTAAAAGTCCGGTTAAAAGCATAGTGGCAATGTTCCCAATAAGGTCATGAAAAATCTGGAAATATCAGGGAATTTGAAATTAAGGAGCCAGCCAGGATTCAGAGTATTGAAATTTGAAATATGTCCTAATAAGCAAGTTTTAGTTACATTTTTAAATGCTGTTTCGGCTAAAGCAGGTATTTAAATTGTATGCTCTATGATATAAAAAATCACTTTTATTGTCACATGACCATATACACAAGTGCAACAGTAGGTGAAAGCCTTGTGTGCAGTTCCGAGCAACATAGCAGTCATGACAGTGACGAGACATATACCAATTACAATAAACAACATATTTGCCAAATGGTGGGCGGGGAGGGATTTGTAGCCATCCCGGAAAAGAGAATAGCAATGATCCAAAACCCGGTCCCCTCGTGTGTTGAAGCTGATATGTTGGTGGTATTTTGATGCTATTGTTTTAAAATTGGCTTTGTTAAAGTCCCCAGTAAAAATGAACCCGCCCTCAGGGTGAATGGTTTCCTGCTTACTTATGCTGTCATACAGTTCCTTGAGTGCCCGGTCTGTGTCGGCTTGTGGGGGATGTACACAGCTGTGATAAGAGGAAAATAGTTTAGAGAGGTCTCCAACTTAAAATTACCCAGGGGTCAAGGGTCAGTTGAACAAATACAAGAACATTTGTGGTAAAAGTCATGGAGAGTCATTGGTCGAAAGGTGTGGGAACCCTGTAGTGGCCATGTTTGCTGTATTTATCCATTCATAAAATTGAGCAGATGTCTAACTTCTATAATCAATGATGGCTAAAACGAGACAAAACAAATGCTGTTTGTCTAACAGGTGTCTGCATGTTTTATACTTCTTGTAGTTCCCGCAGGAAAAGGAAGTGGAATCTTACAGGTCAGCGCGTGTGGGCGGGTGGTACTGAATCAGAGATGTTCAATAAGCTGGAGAGAATCGCTCACTCTGAGGAACCAGCAACTCCAGTGCTGGGCTGCAGGATATCCAGAGCTCTGGAACCTTCTGCCGTTAAGGATGAGGTGAGTGAGCGTCTGTCGTCTTGAGATTTAACATTCAAGAATGTTGTTTGTGACTTGTTCCAAATCCAGGATTTTATTACAATATAAAACAAGTACAATGCTTGTATTGTAGTTCATAACCAGCAGGATAAACTGGGTGGTGCAGAGTTCAGCGGTGGACTATCTTCACCTAATGCTGGTGGCCATGCGGTGGCTATTTGAGGAACATGATATAGATGGGCGCTTCTGTATCAGTATTCACGATGAGGTGCGTTACCTGGTGCGGAGCGAGGATCGCTACAGAGCTGCTTTGGCCCTACAGATCACAAACCTGCTTACGAGGTGAAGACAAACGTCTAATTTCTGCCTTACACTTAACAATATCCTGTAAAATCAATGCCTGAAAACAACTGTCTATCCACAGGTGTATGTTTGCCTATAAACTGGGAATGAAGGATCTGCCGCAGTCAGTGGCTTTCTTCAGTGCTGTAGACATTGATCAGTGCTTACGGAAGGAGGTGACGATGGACTGCATGACTCCATCAAATCCCACAGGAGTGGAACGGAGATATGGAATACCACAAGGTGAGATTAATCATAAACTGAGTGACATAAAACTGTCACTGTCAAGTTTTTACATATATATTTATTAAGATTATAGCAGCAGTGTTTTGAACTTCAAGACTCCTTATTTAGGACTAAAAGTGATCTTTACAAACTCATGTAAAATAAAAGACAGCAAAGTATTAGTTAAACAAGAAATGGGCTTATAATTACATATGTGTTGCCCAAAACAATTATAATGAATATAATATGTATCATGTTTTTATGTCAACAGGTGAGGCCTTGGACATTTACCAGATTCTGGAGATCACCAAAGGATCTTTGGCCAAAGGAAAATAACAAGATCCAATAATATCTGTGATATAAAACAAAGGATAACACTATGGGTTCCTTGTGTGAATTTGGAAAAGATGAATGAACGTGGTGAAAACATACTTTTCACTGCTTCCTCTTTTTCCTGGGTGCCTGATTTTCCTCTGAAAGTTGAGAGTTTTAAGTCTAAATTGTGAATGTACAACATATCAATTAGGAAAACCAAGCTAACAGCTGTCTCACAGATCTGACAGTTTAAACAGACACCTGCTGGCTGTTGTTTGTGTTCATGCAGTGCAGCTTCCAGAGTTGCTGCATTGCTTCTGAAGACTCTTGAAATGCTCAGTTTCATGTACTGCAGCAGATTGACCTGCAGAGGGCACCACGTGTATTTTATATATAATATTCATGGATGTGCCTCCCTGTTTGCTGCTGCTGCATATGCAGGGAATATAGCCAGGGTTTACCAACTCAAAAAACAAAAATAAACAAAAAAAATCCCCTACATGGACTTAACCATTGATTTCTTGGGGAGAAGAATGAGAAACCTTTCATATTGCTCAGTGTTGAAAATGAGGTTGGGGATGGCTTTAGCCTTTCTGAGAACATTAGCATTGGAAAATAAAAATACATTATTTTGAGTGGGTTTCACACTTTGAGCTGTTGCAAAAACATTGTCAATAAAACATTACTCTTGAAACATTCTTAATTGCATTTCAAGACAAAGCATTATTACAAGTGAAAATTGTTCTAACTGATGCAGTTGTGACAGCATCATCTTTTTTTCGTCTTTTCTGGGCCTCCTGCCGTCAGTTCTCCACTTTGTAAAAGAAGACCATTTAACACTGCATTAGCCTCGGTGCTAGAAGTTTGAAAATGGCATACAGTGCATAGACAGTAAACACATAACTGTACATATGTGATGAAACTGTAACACTGAGGAATCAAGTGAGACCTGGACAGCTTTACTTGGTTAAAAACACGAGATGTTTACAAAAGGTCATTTAAATAGAAGTAACATTTCAGGCAGGGAAGAAATTTGGTGCAAGTTGATCAAACCCTAAACCTGAAGTTTTCATCAATTACTTTTGAATCTTGACCCTTGAAGCTAGTGTTAGTGTGATCAATGCATAAGAATTCAGATTGAGGATCTATACGGATACTATATATCATTATATACAAAATTTTAAGGCTTATTGTCCACTCAGACTGAAGCTGAAAATCATGTTTATTTTTAACTGTTTATAATCTTCATATGAAATATCTCTGCCAGTAGGGCTGGGTATTGATAGTTTTCCCAATTTGATTACGATTCGATATTCATTCATTTGGGTATATTTAAAAAATATATTTTTATATTTTTAAGGTGGATTTATGTCAGGAAAAGTTTTTGGAATTCAAAAGATTTAATCGTTTATATATTTTAGAGTACATATATCCCTAATAACATAAAAAAATATTTAAAAAACACTGAAATTAAAAGCGGCCCAATAGGACCTTCTTTATTATTTCCCCCTTTGCGACAACAGGATGATACCGGTCCTTTTTTTTACTATAAATCTCCATTTTCACTTTCTTCTCTTTTTTTGTTTTGGCAATTCACATTCTTTGTGCATATCACAACATACTGGGTAGGGAGGAGAATTTATAGTTAAAAAGGACTTAAATATTGATCTGATTCTCACTCACACCTAACGTATTGCATCCGAAGAAATGGATTTAAACACTGGAGTCATATGGATTACTTTTATGCTTGCTTTATTTGCTTTTTGGACCTTCAAAGATTTGGCCACCATTCACTTGCATTGTATGGATCTGCAGAGCTGAGATATTCTTCTAAAAATCTTTGTGTTCAGCAGAAGAAAGTCACACATCTGGGATGGCATGAGGGTGAATAAATGAGAGAACATTCATTTTTAGGTGGTGAACTATCCCTTTAAAAGAGAAGCCGCATAAAACCGAGCATTTCAGAGGGTGGAAATTATCATTTTTAATAAATATATGAATTTATGTGTGTGTGTGTGTGTAAAAACTTTACTAATATTATAAGTGAACCTCAAGGAGCATATTCAAATAAACAAAATAGGCCTGCCATAACCCATTTTTATAACTCCAGTACTTTTAAATAAAAAAATCCAGTGGACATAAATTGTTGCTGACTGATTGCTTTATTGTGATCATCATTCATTTCATTAAAAGAGTGAAAAGCTTGGAAAGAATTTTAAATATGAAATAAAAGGTAAAATTAGTCAAATTGAAAACCACACCCCTAGAATAAAAGCATTCATTTTTATTTTCGTTCTCCAAAACCATCCAACACTCAACCTTATTTGCAGTTGCTGAGTTCATTCATTGAAATAATGTTGTTCCTAAATGTGATATATAATTGAATCATGCTTAAACCAGCAATAATAAAAGCAAGGTCTGGCAGACTTTAAATCTTCAAATGTCAACATATTTTATCTGGTGCTCAGGCCGTGTTATTCTTCACAATCTGTAGGTGCACATTTGCAGCTCTCAATGTAGTCGTATTCATGAAGAATCTCGCTGTCATTGGGACACCTCAGCTTGACCTGCATAGGGATGGTTTTCATCTCGTGGCAGCAAGAACAGCTGTGCATCATGCGGTTGTTTTCCATTGAATATCTGTGCAGGTTTACAAGAAAACACCAGTTAGCTGAATGTGCTCTTAGTGGATTCTGATATCATTGTGAGTTATTATCTGAAAGTGCAGCTGTTTTTGTATATGCTCAGTATG
>NW_026266756.1:0-22775 GCF_025860055.1 Xyrauchen texanus | reverse complement strand
CGTGAAAATCCCAGTAACTGAGCAGATTGTGAAATACTCAGACCGGCCCGTCTGGCACCAACAACCATGCCACGCTCAAAATTGCTTAAATCACCTTTCTTTCCCATTCTGACATTCAGTTTGGAGTTCAGGAGATTGTCTTGACCAGGACCACACCCCTAAATGCATTGAAGCAACTGCCATGTGATTGGTTGATTAGATAATTGCATTAATGAGAAATTGAACAGGTGTTCCTAATAATCCTTTAGGTTAGTGTGTATATATATATATATATATATATATATATATATATATATATATATATATATATACACACACACACACACACACACATAAATTAATTTACCTTTACTTAATGGAATTATCCATTTGCATTAATTTCTGGAATGTGTACATACCAGCTTGTGAGAATTTAATTATTTCAACAATCCCCTGATCTTTTAAATCATAATTAGAAAATATAGCCGCAAGCAGCAATGTGGATTCCCCCTCAAAATTGCAAATCATTTAAAATTGATCAGTAGAGGGTTGGGGTTAAACCCTCTCAATTTATGAATCCAAAAAACACGTATTTCTGTCTGAATCCTAAACGAAACATTTTCAGTGTACAGGAAAATCCATCATACTGGACCTTATGGATCCTTGAGGCTTTCTTGTTCCTAATGAGAAATGAGGCATGTACACCAAGTTTCAGAAGAATTGGACAAATGGTGTGCAAATGGTATCACTTTGAAAATATTTGTTTGGGGCGTGGCCTGTAGCGCCACCTATGGGCGAATGTGGGCCATTTTTGGTTTATGGGTTCCTGTTGGCCTGTAATATCAATGTACCAAATTAGAAAATATTTGACCAGAAAACGAAATTTTGGGAGTGGCCTGTAGCGCCCCCTAAGGGCGAATGTGGGCCATACTTGGTTTGTGGGTTCCTGTTGGCCTGTAGTATCAAAGTACCAAATTAGAAAATTTTTGACCAGAAAATGGGAATTTCGGCTTGGCCTCTAGCGCCACCTAGTGGTGAATGTCGGTCATTCTTGGTTTGTGGATTCCTGTTGGCCTGTACTATTAATGTACCAAATTAGAACATTTTTGACCAGAAAATGGGAATTTTGGCTTGTCCTGTAGCGCCCCCTAGTGGCGTATGCCGGTCATTCTTGGTTTGTGGATTCCTGTTGGCCTGTACTATTAATTTACCAAATTAGAAAATTTTTGACCAGAAAATGGGAATTTTGGCATTGCCATTCTTTGCACAGTACTTCGGAGTGATGTCATCTTTAAGCATGTTAGGTTTGAAAAACAATCAGTCAAAATTACATTTGATTTATTGACACGTATATATTGTTAAAATTTGGACATTTACATAAACACGCCCCTTTCAGCCATTTTGTATCGTATTCATTTTTCCTAAGTAACGTTTTCAAAGACTTCAATTCTACACGTGTGTACCAAATTTCAAGTCAATTGGAGCTACGGTTCAGGAGAAGAAGAGTTTTGTAGGTTTTCACAAATTTTCAACGTACGGGAAAATCCATCATGGCGGAAGTTATGGGTTCTTGAGGCTTTTTTGTTTATAATAATAATAATAATAAAACTGACAAATACAATAGATTCCCTCCTTACGGAGGAATCTAAATATAGCCGCAAGCAGCAATGCGGATTCCTCCTCAAAATGGCAGATTATTTAAAATTGATCAGTAGAGGGTTGGGGTTAAACCCTCTCAATGGATGAATCCAAAAAACACGTATTTCTGTCTGAATCCTAAACTAAACATTTTCAGTGTACAGGAAAATCCATCATACTGGACCTTATGGATCATTGAGGCTTTTTTGTTCCCAATGAGAAATGAGGCATGTACACCAAGTTTCAGAAGAATTGGACAAATGCCGTGGAAATGGTATCACTTTGAAAATATTGTTTTGGGGCTTGTCCTGTAGTGCCCCCTAGTGGCGAATGTCGGTCATTCTTGGTTTGTGGATTCCTGTTGGCCTGTACTATTATTGTACCAAATTAGTAAATTTTTGACCAGAAAATGGGAATTTTGGTATGTTCTGTAGCTCCCTCTAGTGGCGAATGTTGGCCATTCTTGGTTTGTGGGTTCCTGTTGGCCTGTAGTATCAATGTACAAATTAGAAAATTTTTGACCAGAAAATGGGAATTTTGGCGTGGCCTGTAGCTCCCCCTAGGGGGCGAATGTTGGCCATTCTTTGCGCAGTACTTCAGAGTGATGTCATCTTGAAGCATGTTAGGTTTGAAAAACCATCAGTCAAAATTACATTTGATTTATTGACACGTATATATTGTTAAAATTTGGACATATATATAAACACGCCCCTTTCAGCCATTTTGTACCGTATTCATTTTTCCTAAGTAACGTTTTCAAGGATGTCCATTCTACACATGTACCAAATTTCAAGTCAATTGGAGCTACGGTTCAGGAGAAGAAGAGTTTTTTAGGTTTTTGCAAATTTTCAACGTACGGGAAAATCCATCATGGTGGAAGTTATGGGTCCTTGAGGCTTTTATGTTCCCCATGAGGAATGAGGCATGTACACCAAGTTTCAGAAGATTTGGACAAATGGCGTGGAAATGGTATCACTTTGAAAATTTATTTTTTGGGCCTGGCCTATAGCGCCACCTATGGGCGAATGTGGACCATTCTTGGTTTGGGGGTACCTGTTGGCATGGAGTATCAATGTGCCAATTTAGAAAATTTTTGACCAGTGACTTTTTGAGCTATTGAGGCTCAAGGAGAAGAAGAATTATAATAATAATAATAAATATAGCTGCAAGCAGCAATGCGGATTCCTCCTCAAAATGGCAAATCATTTAAAACTGATCAGTAGAGGGTTGGGGTTAAACCCTCTCAATGGATGAATCCAAAAAACACGTATTTCTGTCTGAATCCTAAACTAAACATTTTCAGTGTACAGGAAAATTCATCATACCGGACATTATGGATCCTTGAGGCTTTTTTGTTTCCAATGAGAAATGAGGAATGTACATTAAGTTTCAAACGAATTTGACAAATTGGGTGAAAATGCCATCAGTTTGAAAATTGGACATTTGGGCGTGGTCTGTAGCGCCCCCTAAGGGTGAATGTGGGCCATTCTTGATTTGTGAGTTCCTGTTGGCCTGTAGTATCAAAGTAGCAATTTAGAACATTTTTGAACAGAAAATGAGACTTTTGGACATGGTTTGTAGCGCCCCCTAGGGGCGAATGTTGGCCATTCTTGGTTTGTGTGTTCCTGTTGGCCTGTACTATCAATGTACCAAATTAGAAAATTTTTGACCAGAAAATGAGAATTTTTGCATTTCCTGTAGCGCCCCCTATTGGCGAATGTGTTCCATTCTTGGTTTGTGTGTTCCTGTTGGCCTGTACTATCAATGTACCAAATTAGAAAATTTTTGACCAGAAAATGGGAATTTTGACGTGGCCTGTAGCGCCCCCTAGGGGCGAATGTTGGCCATTCTTGGTTTGTGGGTTCCTGTTGGCCTGTAGTATCAATGTACCAAATTAGCATTCATTTTATGCATTGTAAAAATAAGTGAATGTTAAAGGGATATTTGATCATTTCCTCACCCTCATGCAGTCCCAGATGTGTACTGACTTTCTTCTGCAGAAATTGAATGAAGATGTTTAGAAGAATATCTCAGCTCTGTTGGTCCTTTCAATGTAAGTAAATGAGAAGTGGTGAGAAACAGATCAATAATTAAGTCATTTTTTACTATAAATCTCTACTTTCACTTTCACAAGCTCTTCTCTCTTAAGAGTTCTTTTTCTGTTTTTTTTTTTTTTTTTTTTTTTGTGATTTACATAAGCATATCACCCTCCTGAGCAGGGTGGACAATTTATAGTAAAAAAAAAAAAAAAAATACTCTATATACTACATATATTGATCTTTTTCACACCTACACCTATAATATCCCTTCTGAAAGTATGGATTAAACCACTGGAGTGTTATGGGTTACTTTTTATGTTGTATTTATGTGATTTTTGTTGATGTGAGTTCTGATCACCATTCAAGTGCATTGAAAGCACCAACAGGCCTGAGAAAGAAAGAAATACACATCTGGGATAGAAAGAGGGTGAGTAAATGATGAGAGAAATATCTATTTGGGGTAAACTAATTTTATTTGAAAGACTATCTAAGCACATAATAACACTGCATAGCTGTGACTGTTTATAACTATTTCAAAATGTAAAAGCTCACACTTTAAATGGTCAGTGCTTTGATTTTTAAATCATTAAAATAGCAACAGATCCAGTGAAAGAAAATGGAGATTGAGTGATTGTTTTTACATTTTACATGCCATTCAAAAAAGTGGCATTCTACCACGTAAGAGAGAAATAAAAAAAAACTTAAAATAATACCATTTGTACTTTTCAATTACTTCGGATGTCAATGCACTGGGCGAAGTCTAAATTGTTACTGTCTCTTTAAGAGGCTTTTATCGCATGATACGATATTCAAGGCACAGTTCAGTTTAATCTTTTGAGAACTGTGAAGTATCATTATTTTCATTCTGTGCAATGCTTTTTGCATCTGTATTCATTTCAGAGATTATGGGTGTGAGGCGATTAAAATACAGACCGCGTGAATGGTTTATGGTTCACTTGAATTTTGTGACGTGTTTCAGAAAGATTATCGCGAAGACAGACCGAGCACCCTGTTTATTTTCTTTATTTTACAAAAGCACAAGGTTTTTTTGTTATTGTAATTGTACACAAATAAAAGGACACATTTCATAGTTCGTAATGATGTCTTGCATGTTTCTGTATGGGCAAAAATGACGCAGTATTTTATTTAAGTTGTTTCCGCTGTTTCGAGAGAAACATCTAACAGGATATCACCTGGAATAATGCCAGAATTCAATATAATTATACAAGATTTCTTTCTCAACTGTTTGTTCACTTGACATAACAGGCTCCTCAATATATCTTGTATTTTTACACTTCCTTGTATGAAATTGTCCGTTCAGACGCAAGCAGCAGCGAAAGCGAAGTCTCATCCGCGTGCGTGCGTGCGTTACGCGACGCAGCTCACTGTGCCACACAAACAGCTCGCAAACATTTGAGTTGTTTTCACATTTGTTGAGTTGAATAGTGTAAAATCGCTTGAATGTTAAAACGGGCAAACATTGTATACAACCGACAAACCTTCGTGAAGACATATGTTTCATGTGCGTTTCTGTTAGCGATTATTTTTCTGAAACGCGTCATAAAAACTAAGACGGAGACGGCACACCCGGTTTATTTTCTTTATTTTACAAAAGCAAAAGGTTTTGTTGTTATTGTAAAAGTACAACTTTCATAGTTTGTGACGATGTATTAAATGTACAGTATGGGCAAAAATAACGTAGTATTTTGTTAATAACGCAGTATTTTGTTTAAGCTGTTAACGCTGTCTCGATAGAGAAAAATCTAACAGGACATCACAGCGGCATCACTAGACCCTTTCAATAATTCAATATATTGATACCCGATTTCTTTATCAACTGTTTGTTCACTTGAGACATAGCAGACACCCCAATATATCATGTATTTTGGTGTATGAAATTGTCCGTTCAAACACGAGGCGAAAGAGAACTCTCATCGGCGTGCGGCTCGCTCACTGTGTCACACAAACTGCACGCAAACATTTATTTGAGTTGTTTTGCCTTTGTTGAGTTGAATAGTGTAAAATCGCTTGAATGTTCAAACTGGAAAGCATTAAAACACACAATTGACTTACCTTCGTGAAGACACAAGTAAAATGTCATTTGGCTTCTAAGTCTGGAGCTCCAACGAAATGCTTTATTAGAGAGATTGCTACAGAAGAGCTGCATGTGGTAGACAGAGTTACTCCAGTAGAGGGAGCCTCTTTGCTCAGCCAATGTAAGTGAATGGGATTTTACATTTGGACCGTATTTATCCAGTAGAGGGGGCACTTTTGCTCAGCCATTGTAAATCAATGGGATTTTTTAAATTTTTGATCATCTTTTGTGTGTACATTTACATAAACACGTCCATTTCAGCCATTTTGTATTGTATTCATTTTTGCTAAGTAACGTTTGGAAAGACATACATACTACACACGTGTGCCAAATTTCAAGTCAATTGGTGCTAAGATTCAGGAGAAGAAGAGTTTTTTTAGGTTTTCCAAAATTTTCACTGTACAGGAAAATCCATAATGGCAGAAGTATGGGTCCTTGAGGCTTTTTTGTTCCCCATGAGAAATGAGGCATGTTTACCAAGTTTCAGAAGATTTGGACAAATGGCGTGGAAATGGTATCACTTTGAAAATAATTTTTTTGGGCGTGGCCTGTAGCGCCACCTATGGGCGAATGTTGACCATTCTTGGTTTGGGGGTACCCGTTGGCATGGAGTATCAATGTGCCAATTTAGAAAATTTTTGACCAGTGACTTTTTGAGCTATTTGGGCTCAAGGAGAATAATAATAATAAATATAGCTGCAAGCAGCAATGCGGATTCCTCCTGGCAAATCATTTAAAATTGATCAGTAGATGGTTGGGGATAAACCCTCCCAATTAAGGAATTCAAAAAAACATGTCTTCGTCTGATTCCTAAACAAAACATTTTCAATGTACAGGAAAATCCATACCGGACCTTATGGATCCTTGAGGCTTTTTTGTTCCCAATGAGAAATGCGGCATGTACACCAAGTTTCAGAAGAATTGGACAAATGGGGTGGATATTATATCATTTTGAAAAAAAAATTTGGGGCGTGGCCTGTAGCGCCACCTATGGGCAAATGTTGGTCATTCTTGGTTTGTGGGTTCCTGTTGGCCTGTAGTATAAATGTACAAAATTAGAAAATATTTGACCAGAAAATGGGAATTTTGGAGTGGCCTGTAGCGCCCCTAGGGGCTGAATGTGGGCCTTTCTTGGTTTGTGGGTTCCTGTCGGCCTGTAGAATCAATACACCAAATTAGAAAATGTTTGACCAGAAAATGGGATTTTTGGAATTACCTGTAGCGCCTCTAATGGCTGAATGTTGGCCATTCGTGGTTTGTGGGTTCCTGTTGGCATGTAGTATCAGTGTACCAAATTAGAATATTTTTGACCAGAAAATGGGAATTTTGGCATGGCCTGTAGCTCCCTAGGGGTGAATGTTGTCCATTCTTGGTTTGTGGGTTCCTGTCTGCCTGTAGTATCAATGTACCAAATTAAAAAAAATTTGACCAGAAAACGGGAATTTTGGCGTGGCCTTTAGCTCTCCTAGTGGCTGAATGTCGGCCATTCTTGGTTTGTGGGTTCCTGTTGGCCTGTAGTACCATTGTACCAAATTAGAACATTTTAGACCAGAAAATGGGAATTTCGACATGGCCTGTAGCGCTCCCTAGGGGCTGAATGTCGGCCATTCTTTGCGCAGTACTTCAGAGTGATGTCATCTTGAAGCATGTTAGGTTTGAAAAACCATCAGTCAAAATTACATTTGATTTATTGACAAGTATATATTGTTAAAATTTGGACATTTACATAAACACGCTCCTTTCAGACATTTTGTATCACATTCATTTTTCCTAAGTAATGTTTTCAAGGATGTCCATTCTACAAATGTGTACCAAATTTCAAGTCAATTGGAGCTACGGTTCAGGAGAAGAAGAGTATTTTTAGGTTTTCGCAAATTTTCAACGTACGGGAAAATCCATCATGGTGAAAGTTATGGGTCCTTAAGGCTTTTTTGTTCCCCATGAGGAATGAGGCATGTACACCAAGTTTCAGAAGATTTAGACAAATGGCATGGAAATTGTATCACTTTGAATGAAAAATCACTTTGAAAATCTCTACTTTCACTTTCACTTCTCTCTTAAGATTTTTTTCTGTTTTTTTTGTGTGATTTACATAAGCATATCACAAGCAATTTTATTTGAAAGACTATCTAGGCACATAATAACATTGTATAGCTGTGACTGTTTATAACTATTTCAAAATGTAGCCTACAAGCTCACACTTTAAATGGTCAGTGCTTTGATTTTTAAATCATTAAAATAGCAACAGATCCAGTGAAAAAAATGGAGTGATTGTGTTTACATGCCATTCAAAAACGTGGCATTTTACAAGGTAAGAGAGAAATAAAAAAAAACTTTAAATAATACCATTTGTACTTCTCAATTACTTGGGAATGTCTATGTTCAGGACGAAGGCTAAATTGTTACTGTCTCTTTAAGAGGCTTTTATCGCATGATACGATACTTAAGGCACAGTTCAGTTTAATCTTTTGAGAACTGAGAAGTATCATTATTTTCGTTTTGTGCCATGCTTGTTGCATTTGTATTCATTGTGAGATGATAAAATACAGACTGCGTGAATGGTTGATTTTGTTCACTTGAATTTTGTGACGTGTTTCAGAAAAATAATCGCGAAGACAGAGACTGAGCACCCTGTTTATTTATTTTACAAAAGCACAAGGTTTTGTTGTTATTGTAAGTGTACACAAATAAAAGTACACATTTCATAGTTCGTAATGATGTCTTGCATGTTTCTGTATGGGCAAAAATGACGCAGTATTTTGTTTAAGTTGTTTCCGCTGTTTCGAGAGAAAAATATAGCAGGACGTCATCTGGAATAATGCCAGAATAAAATATAATTATTCCAGATTTCTTTCTCAACTGTTTGTTCACTTGAGACATAACAGACTCCTCAATATATCATGTATTTTGACACTCTGTTGTATGAAATTGTCCGTTCAGACGCAAGCAGCAGCGAAAGACATCGGAGTGCGTGAGTTAGACGCGACGCGGCTCGCTGTGTCACACAAACAGCTCGCAAACATGTATTTGAGTTGTTTTGACATTTGTTGAGTTGAATAGTGTAAAATCGCTTGAATGTTCAAACAGGCAAACATTGTATACAACCGACAAACCTTCATGATGATGCGAGCAAAAATGATCTCGCCTCGCGGTTTGCGTGTTGTCAGAGACAATTAAACAACATCATTCTCGGAAGTTTTGATACGTTAGGATTGATCAGCCCATCCCTACTTTCTTTAGACATATGTTTCATGTTTGTGTAAGTTTTTGTGACGTGTTTCAGAAAGATATTCGCTTAGACAAAGAGCACACGGTTTATTTTCTTTATTTTACAACAAATAAAAGTACAACTTTCATAGTTTGTGACGATGTATTAAATGTATCTGTATGTGCAAAAATAACGCAGTATTTTGTTTAAGCTGTTAACGCTGTTTCGAGAGAAAAATCTTAACAGGACACCACAGCGGCATCCGTGTTGTTCACAATAATTCATAATTAAATATATTGATACCCAATTTCTTTATCAACTGTTTGTTCACTTGATACATAACAGACACCCCAATATATCATGTATTTTGGTGTATGAAATTGTCCGTTCAAACGCATGAAGCTGTGAAAGCTGAACTCTCATCGGCGCGCGAAGCGTTAGTCGCGACGCGGCTCGCTCGCTGTGTCACACAAACTGCTCGAAAACATTTATTTGAGTTGTTTTGCCTTTGTTGAGTTGAATAGTGTAAAATCGCTTGAATGTTCAAGCAGGCAACCATTGTACACAACCAACAAACCTTCGTGGAAGATCGCGAGCAAAAATGATCTCGCCTCGAGGATTGGCGTGTTGTCAGAGACAATTAAACAACATCATACTCGGAAGTTTTGATACGTTAACGCTGTCTCGATAGAGAAAAATCTAACAGGACATCACAGCGGCATCACTAGACCCCTTCAATAATTCATAATTCAATATATTGATACCCGATTTCTTTATCAACTGTTTGTTCACTTGAGATATAGCAGACACCCCAATATATCATGTATTTTGGTGTATGAAATTGTCCGTTGAAATGCAAGAAGGGAAAGCGAACTCTCATCGGCGTGCGAACGTTAGACGCGACGCTGCTCGCTCGCTGTGTCACACAAACTGCTCGAAAACATTTATTTGAGTTGTTTTGCCTTTGTTGAGTTGAATAGTGTAAAATCGCTTGAATGTTCAAACTGGAAAGCATTAAGACACACAATTGATTTGACATACCTCCGTGCAGATGCAAAATGTCTTCTGTAGTCTAAGTCTGGAGCTCCACCCACTAGGAGACCGAAATGCTTCATTAGAGAGATTGCTACAGAAGAGCTGCATGTGGTAGACAGAGTTACTCCAGTAGAGGGAGCCTCTTTGCTCAGCCAATGTAAGTGAATGGGATTTTACATGTGGACCATATTTGTCCAGTAGAGGGAGCACTTTTGCTCAGCCATTGTAAATCAATGGGATTTTAAAAATTTTTGATCATCTTTTGTGTGTACATTTACATAAACACGTCCATTTCAGCCATTTTGTATTGTATTCATTTTTGCTAAGTAACGTTTGGAAAGACATACATACTACACACGTGTGCCAAATTCCAAGTCAATTGGAGCTGAGGTTCAGGAGAAGAAGAGTTTTGTAGGTTTTCCAAAATTTTCACTGTACAGGAAAATCCATAATGGCAGAAGTATGGGTCCTTGAGGCTTTTTTGTTCCCCATGAGAAATGAGGCATGTTTACAAAGTTTCAGAAGATTTGGACAAATGGGGTGGAAATTATATCACTTTGAATTTTTGTTTTTTGGGCGTGGCCTGTAGCGCCACCTATGGGCGAATGTTGACCATTCTTGGTTTGGGGGTACCCGTTGGCATGGAGTATCAATGTGCCAATTTAGAAAATTTTTGACCAGTGACTTTTTGAGCTATTTGGGCTCAAGGAGAAGAGGAATAATAATAATAATAAATATAGCTGCAAGCAGCAATGCGGATTCCTCCTCAAAATGGCAAATCATTTAAAATTGATCAGTAGAGGGTTGGGGTTAAACCCTCTCAATGGATGAATCCAAAAACCACGTATTTCTGTCTGAATCCTAAACGAAACATTTTCAGTGTACAGAAAAATCCATCAATACAGACCTTATGGATCCTTGAGGCTTTTTTGTTCCCAATGAGAAATGAGGCATGTACACCAAGTTTCAGAAGAATTGGTTAAATGGCGTGGAAATGGTATCACTTTGAAAATATTTTTTGGGATGTGGCCTGTAGCGCCACCTATGGGCAAATGTGGGCCATTCTTGGTTTGTGGGTTCCTGTTGGCCTGTAGTATCAATGTACAAAATTAGAAAATATTTGACCAGAAAATGGGAATTTTGGAGTGGCCTGTAGTGCTCCCTAGGGGCTGAATGTGGGCCATTCTTGGTTTGTGGGTTCCTGTCGGCCTATAGAATCAATGTACCAAATTAGAAAATGTTTGACCAGAAAATGGGAATTTTGGCGTGGCCTTTAGCGCCTCCTAAGGGCTGAATGTGGGCCATACTTGGTTTGTGGGTTCCTGTTGGCCTATAGTATCAATGTACCAAATTAGAACATTTTTGACCAGAAAATGGGAATTTCTACGTGGCCTGTAGCACTCCTAAGGGCTGAATGTTGGCCATTCTTTGCGCAGTATTTCAGAGTGATGTCATCTTGAAGCATGTTGGGTTTGAAAAACCATCAGTCAAAATTACATTTGATTTATTGACACGTATATATTGTTAAAATTTGGACATTTACATAAACACGCCCCTTTCAGCCATTTTGTATCGTATTCATTTTTCCTAAGAAACGTTTTCAAGGATGCCCATTCTACACATGTGTACCAAATTTCAAGTCAATTGGAGCTACAGTTCAGGAGAAGAAGAGTTTTGTAGGTTTTCGCAAATTTTCAACGTACGGGAAAATCCATCATGGCGGAAGTTATGGGTACTTGAGGCTTTTTTGTTCCCCATGAGGAATGAGGCATGTACACCAAATTTCAGAAGATTTGGACAAATGGCGTGGAAATTGTATCACTCTGAATTTTGTTTTTTTGGGCGTGGCCTGTAGCGCCACCTATGGGCGAATGTGGGCCATTCTTGGTTTGGGGGTACCCGTTGGCATGGAGTATCAATGTGCCAATTTAGAACATTTTTGACCAGTGACTTTTTGAGCTATTGGGGCTCAAGGAGAATAATAATAATAAATATAGCTGCAAGCAGCAATGCGGATTCCTCCTCAAAATGGCAAATCATTTAAAATTGATCAGTAGATGGTTGGGGATAAACCCTCCCAATTAAGGAATTCAAAAAAACATGTCTTCGTCTGATTCCTAAACAAAACATTTTCAATGTACAGGAAAATCCATACCGGACCTTATGGATCCTTGAGGCTTTTTTGTTCCCAATGAGAAATGCGCATGTACACCAAGTTTCAGAAGAATTGGACAAATGGGGTGGATATTATATCATTTTGAAAAAAAATTTGGGGCGTGGCCTGTAGCGCCACCTATGGGCAAATGTTGGTCATTCTTGGTTTGTGGGTTCCTGTTGGCCTGTAGTATAAATGTACAAAATTAGAAAATATTTGACCAGAAAATGGGAATTTTGGAGTGGCCTGTAGCGCCCCTAGGGGCTTAATGTGGGCCTTTCTTGGTTTGTGGGTTCCTGTCGGCCTGTAGAATCAATACACCAAATTAGAAAATGTTTGACCAGAAAATGGGATTTTTGGAATTACCTGTAGCTCCTCTAATGGCTAATGTTGGCCATTCGTGGTTTGTGGGTTCCTGTTGGCATGTAGTATCAGTGTACCAAATTAGAACATTTTTGACCAGAAAATGGGAATTTTGGCATGGCCTGTAGCTCCCTAGGGGTGAATGTTGTCCATTCTTGGTTTGTGGGTTCCTGTCTGCCTGTAGTATCAATGTACCAAATTAAAAAAAATTTGACCAGAAAACGGGAATTTTGGCGTGGCCTTTAGCTCCCTAGTGGCGTAATGTCGGCCATTCTTGGTTTGTGGGTTCCTGTTGGCCTGTAGTACCATTGTACCAAATTAGAACATTTTAGACCAGAAAATGGGAATTTCGACATGGCCTGTAGCGCCTCTAGGGCGTAATGTCGGCCATTCTTTACGCAGTACTTCAGAGTGATGTCATCTTGAAGCATGTTAGGTTTGAAAACCATCAGTCAAAATTACATTTGATTTATTGACAGGTATATATTGTTAAAATTTGGACATTTACATAAACACGCCCTTTCAGACATTTTGTATCACATTCATTTTTCCTAAGTAATGTTTTCAAGGATGTCCATTCTACAAATGTGTACCAAATTTCAAGTCAATTGGAGCTACGGTTCAGGAGAAGAAGAGTATTTTTAGGTTTTCGCAAATTTTCAACGTACGGGAAAATCCATCATGGTGAAAGTTATGGGTCCTTAAGGCTTTTTTGTTCCCCATGAGGAATGAGGCATGTACACCAAGTTTCAGAAGATTTAGACAAATGGCGTGGAAATTGTATCACTTTGAATGAAAAATCACTTTGAAAATCTCTACTTTCACTTTCACTTCTCTCTTAAGATTTTTTTTCTGTTTTTTTGTGTGATTTACATAAGCATATCACAAGCAATTTTATTTGAAAGACTATCTAGGCACATAATAACACTGTATAGCTGTGACTGTTTATAACTATTTCAAAATGTAGCCTACAAGCTCACACTTTAAATGGTCAGTGCTTTGATTTTTAAATCATTAAAATAGCAACAGATCCAGTGAAAAAAATGGAGTGATTGTGTTTACATGCCATTCAAAAACGTGGCATTTTACAAGGTAAGAGAGAAATAAAAAAACTTAAAATAATACCATTTGTACTTCTCAATTACTTGGGAATGTCTATGTTCAGGACGAAGGCTAAATTGTTACTGTCTCTTTAAGAGGCTTTTATCGCATGATACGATACTTAAGGCACAGTTCAGTTTAATCTTTTGAGAACTGAGAAGTATCATTATTTTCGTTTTGTGCCATGCTTGTTGCATTTGTATTCATTGTGAGATGATAAAATACAGACTGCGTGAATGGTTGATTTTGTTCACTTGAATTTTGTGACGTGTTTCAGAAAAATAATCGCGAAGACAGAGACTGAGCACCCTGTTTATTTATTTTACAAAAGCACAAGGTTTTGTTGTTATTGTAAGTGTACACAAATAAAAGTACACATTTCATAGTTCAGTAATGATGTCTTGCATGTTTCTGTATGGGCAAAAATGACGCTAGTATTTTGTTTAAGTTGTTTCCGCTGTTTCGAGAGAAAAATATAGCAGGACGTCATCTGGAATAATGCCAGAATAAAATATAATTATTCCAGATTTCTTTCTCAACTGTTTGTTCACTTGAGACATAACAGACTCCTCAATATATCATGTATTTTGACACTCTGTTGTATGAAATTGTCCGCTCAGACGCAAGCAGCAGCGAAAGACATCGGAGTGCGTGAGTTAGACGCCGACGCTGCTCGCTGTGTCACACAAACAGCTCGCAAACATGTATTTGAGTTGTTTTGACATTTGTTGAGTTGAATAGTGTAAAATCGCTTGAATGTTCAAACAGGCAAACATTGTATACAACCGACAAACCTTCATGATGATGCGAGCAAAAATGATCTCGCCTCGCGGTTTGCGTGTTGTCAGAGACAATTAAACAACATCATTCTCGGAAGTTTTGATACGTTAGGATTGATCAGCCCATCCCTACTTTCTTTAGACATATGTTTCATGTTTGTGTAAGTTTTTGTGACGTGTTTCAGAAAGATATTCGCTTAGACAAAGAGCACACGGTTTATTTTCTTTATTTTACAACAAATAAAAGTACAACTTTCATAGTTTGTGACGATGTATTAAATGTATCTGTATGTGCAAAAATAACGCAGTATTTTGTTTAAGCTGTTAACGCTGTTTCGAGAGAAAAATCTTAACAGGACACCACAGCGGCATCCGTGTTGTTCACAATAATTCATAATTAAATATATTGATACCCAATTTCTTTATCAACTGTTTGTTCACTTGATACATAACAGACACCCCAATATATCATGTATTTTGGTGTATGAAATTGTCCGCTCAAACGCATGAAGCTGTGAAAGCGTAACTCTCATCGGCGTGCGAAGCGCTAGTCGCGACGCTGCTCGCTCGCTGTGTCACACAAACTGCTCGAAAACATTTATTTGAGTTGTTTTGCCTTTGTTGAGTTGAATAGTGTAAAATCGCTTGAATGTTCAAGCAGGCAACCATTGTACACAACCAACAAACCTTCGTGGAAGATGCGAGCAAAAATGATCTCGCCGAGGATTGCGTGTTGTCAGAGACAATTAAACAACATCATACTCGGAAGTTTTGATACGTTAACGCTGTCTCGATAGAGAAAAATCTAACAGGACATCACAGCGGCATCACTAGACCCCTTCAATAATTCATAATTCAATATATTGATACCCGATTTCTTTATCAACTGTTTGTTCACTTGAGATATAGCAGACACCCCAATATATCATGTATTTTGGTGTATGAAATTGTCCGTTGAAACGCTAAGAAGGGAAAGCGTAACTCTCATCGGCGTGCGAACGTTAGACGCGACGCTGCTCGCCGCTGTGTCACACAAACTGCTCGAAAACATTTATTTGAGTTGTTTTGCCTTTGTTGAGTTGAATAGTGTAAAATCGCTTGAATGTTCAAACTGGAAAGCATTAAGACACACAATTGATTTGACATACCTCCGTGCAGACGCAAAATGTCTTCTGTAGTCTAAGTCTGGAGCTCCACCCACTAGGAGACCGAAATGCTTCATTAGAGAGATTGCTACAGAAGAGCTGCATGTGGTAGACAGAGTTACTCCAGTAGAGGGAGCCTCTTTGCTCAGCCAATGTAAGTGAATGGGATTTTACATGTGGACCATATTTGTCCAGTAGAGGGAGCACTTTTGCTCAGCCATTGTAAATCAATGGGATTTTAAAAATTTTTGATCATCTTTTGTGTGTACATTTACATAAACACGTCCATTTCAGCCATTTTGTATTGTATTCATTTTTGCTAAGTAACGTTTGGAAAGACATACATACTACACACGTGTGCCAAATTCCAAGTCAATTGGAGCTGAGGTTCAGGAGAAGAAGAGTTTTGTAGGTTTTCCAAAATTTTCACTGTACAGGAAAATCCATAATGGCAGAAGTATGGGTCCTTGAGGCTTTTTTGTTCCCCATGAGAAATGAGGCATGTTTACAAAGTTTCAGAAGATTTGGACAAATGGGGTGGAAATTATATCACTTTGAATTTTTGTTTTTGGGCGTGGCCTGTAGCGCCACCTATGGGCGAATGTTGACCATTCTTGGTTTGGGGGTACCCGTTGGCATGGAGTATCAATGTGCCAATTTAGAAAATTTTTGACCAGTGACTTTTTGAGCTATTGGGGCTCAAGGAGAAGAATAATAATAATAATAATAATAATAATAATAATAATAAATATAGCTGCAAGCAGCAATGCGGATTCCTCCTCAAAATGGCAAATCATTTAAAATTGATCAGTAGATGGTTGGGGATAAACCCTCCCAATGGATGAATCCAAAAACATGTACTTCTGTCTGAATCCTAAACGAAACATTTTCAATGTACAGGAAAATCCATACAGACCTTATGGATCCTTGAGGCTTTTTTGTTCCCAATGAGAAATGAGGCATGTACACCAAGTTTCAGAAGAATTGGACAAATGGCGTGGAAATGGTATCACTTTGAAAATATTTTTTGGGGCGTGGCCTGTAGCACCACCTATGGGCAAATGTGGGCCATTCTTGGTTTGTGGGTTCCTGTTGGCCTGTAGTATCAATGTACAAAATTAGAAAATATTTGACCAGAAAATGGGAATTTTGGAGTGGCCTGTAGGCTCCCTAGGGGCTGAATGTGGGCCATTCTTGGTTTGTGGGTTCCTGTTGGCCTGTAGAATCAATGTACCAAATTAGAAAATGTTTGACCAGAAAATGGGACTTTTGGAATTACCTGTAGCTCCTAATGGCTAATGTTGGCCATTCTTGGTTTGTGGGTTCCTGTTGGCCTGTAGTACCATTGTACCAAATTAGAACATTTTAGACCAGAAAATGGGAATTTCGGCATGGCCTGTAGCCCCTAGGGGTGAATGTTGGCCATTCTTGGTTTGTGGGTTCCTGTTGGCCTGTAGTATCAATGTACCAAATTAGAACATTTTTGACCAGAAAACGGAATTTTGGCTGGCCTTTAGTGCCCTAGTGGCTAATGTCGGCCATTCTTGGTTTGTGGGTTCCTGTTGGCCTGTAGTACCATTGTACCAAATTAGAACATTTTAGACCAGAAAATGGGAATTTCGGCATGGCCTGTAAGCTCCCTAGGGCTTAATGTTGGCCATTCTTTGCGAGTACTTCAGAGTGATGTCATCTTGAAGCATGTTAGGTTTGAAAAACCATCAGTCAAAATTACATTTGATTTATTGACACGTATATATTGTTAAAATTTGGACATTTACATAAACACGCCCTTTCAGCCATTTTGTATCGTATTCATTTTTCCTAAGTAACGTTTTCAAGGACTGTCCATTCTACACATGTGTACCAAATTTCAAGTCAATTGGAGCTACGGTTCAGGAGAAGAAGAGTTTTGTAGGTTTTCGCAAATTTTCAACGTACGGGAAAATCCATCATGGCGGAAGTTATGGGTTCTTGAGGCTTTTTGTTCCCCATGAGAAATGAGGCATGTACACCAAGTTTCAGAAGATTTGGACAAATGGCGTGGAAATTGTATCACTTTGAATTTTGTTTTTTGGGCGTGGCCTGTAGCGCCACCTATGGGCGAATGTTGACCATTCTTGGTTTGGGGGTACCCGTTGGCATGGAGTATCAATGTGCCAATTTAGAAAACTTTTGACCAGTGACTTTTTGAGCTATTGGGGCTCAAGGAGAAGAATAATAATAATAATAATAATAAATATAGCTGCAAGCAGCAATGCGGATTCCTCCTCAAAATGGCAAATCATTTAAAATTGATCAGTAGATGGTTGGGGATAAACCCTCCCAATTAAGGAATTCAAAAACATGTCTTCTGTCTGAATCCTAAACTAAACATTTTCAATGTACAGGAAAATCCATACCGACCTTATGGATCCTTGAGGCTTTTTGTTCCCAATGAGAAATGAGGCATGTACACCAAGTTTCAGAAGAATTGGACAAATGGCGTGGAAATGGTATCACTTTGAAAATATTTTTTGGGGCGTGGCCTGTAGCGCCACCTATGGTCAAATGTGGGCCATTCTTGGTTTGTGGGTTCCTGTTGGCCTGTAGTATCAATGTACAAAATTAGAAAATATTTGACCAGAAAATGGGAATTTTGGAGTGGCCTGTAGCGCCTCCTAGGGGCTTAATGTGGGCCATTCTTGGTTTGTGGGTTCCTGTTGGCCTGTAGAATCAATGTACCAAATTAGAAAATGTTTGACCAGAAAATGGGAATTTTGGGAGTGGCCTGTAGCGCCTCCTAAGGGCTGAATGTTGGCCATTCTTGGTTTGTGGGTTCCTGTTGGCCTGTAGTATCAATGTACCAAATTAGAACATTTTTGACCAGAAAATGGGAATTTTGGCGTGGCCTTTAGTGCTCCCTAGTGGCTGAATGTCGGCCATTCTTGGTTTGTGGGTTCCTGTTGGCCTGTAGTACCATTGTACCAAATTAGAACATTTTAGACCAGAAAATGGGAATTTCGGCATGGCCTGTAGCGCCTCCTAGGGGCTTAATGTTGGCCATTCTTTGCGCAGTACTTCAGAGTGATGTCATCTTGAAGCATGTTAGGTTTGAAAACCATCAGTCAAAATTACATTTGATTTATTGACACGTATATATTGTTAAAATTTGGACATTTACATAAACACGCTCCTTTCAGCCATTTTGTATCGTATTCATTTTTCCTAAGTAACGCTTTCAAGGATGTCCATTCTACACATGTGTACCAAATTTCAAGTCAATTGGAGCTACGGTTCAGGAGAAGAAGAGTTTTGTAGGTTTTCGCAAATTTTCAACGTACGGGAAAATCCATCATGGCGGAAGTTATGGGTTCTTGAGGCTTTTTGTTCCCCATGAGGAATGAGGCATGTACACCAAATTTCAGAAGATTTGGACAAATGGCGTGGAAATGGTATCACTTTGAATTTTGTTTTTTGGGCGTGGCCTGTAGCGCCACCTATGGGCTGAATGTGGGCCATTCTTGGTTTGGGGGTACCGTTGGCATGGAGTATCAATGTGCCAATTTAGAAAATTTTTGACCAGTGACTTTTTGAGCTATTGGGGCTCAAGGAGAAGAATAATAATAATAATAATAAATATAGCTGCAAGCAGCAATGCGGATTCCTCCTCAAAATGGCAAATCATTTAAAATTGATCAGTAGATGGTTGGGGATAAACCCTCCCAATTAAGGAATTCAAAAAACATGTCTTCGCCTGATTCCTAAACAAAACATTTTCAATGTACAGGAAAATCCATACCGGACCTTATGGATCCTTGAGGCTTTTTTGTTCCCAATGAGAAATGCGGCATGTACACCAAGTTTCAGAAGAATTGGACAAATGGGGTGGATATTATATCATTTTGAAAAAAAAATTTGGGGCGTGGCCTGTAGCGCCACCTATGGGCAAATGTTGGTCATTCTTGGTTTGTGGGTTCCTGTTGGCCTGTAGTATAAATGTACAAAATTAGAAAATATTTGACCAGAAAATGGGAATTTTGAGTGGCTCTGTAAGCCCTCTAGGGGCTTAATGTGGGCCTTTCTTGGTTTGTGGGTTCCTGTCGGCCTGTAGAATCAATACACCAAATTAGAAAATGTTTGACCAGAAAATGGGATTTTTGAATTACCTGTAGCCTCTCTAATGGCTTAATGTTGGCCATTCGTGGTTTGTGGGTTCCTGTTGGCATGTAGTATCAGTGTACCAAATTAGAACATTTTTGACCAGAAAATGGGAATTTTGGCATGGCCTGTAGCTCCCTAGGGGTGAATGTTGTCCATTCTTGGTTTGTGGGTTCCTGTCTGCCTGTAGTATCAATGTACCAAATTAAAAAAAATTTGACCAGAAAACGGAATTTTGGCGTGGCCTTTAGCTCCCTAGTGGCTAATGTCGGCCATTCTTGGTTTGTGGGTTCCTGTTGGCCTGTAGTACCATTGTACCAAATTAGAACATTTTAGACCAGAAAATGGGAATTTCGACATGGCCTGTAGCGCCTCTAGGGGCTTAATGTCGGCCATTCTTTGCATAGTACTTCAGAGTGATGTCATCTTGAAGCATGTTAGGTTTGAAAAACCATCAGTCAAAATTACATTTGATTTATTGACAGGTATATATTGTTAAAATTTGGACATTTACATAAACACGCCTTTCAGACATTTTGTATCACATTCATTTTTCCTAAGTAATGTTTTCAAGGATGTCCATTCTACAAATGTGTACCAAATTTCAAGTCAATTGGAGCTACGGTTCAGGAGAAGAAGAGTATTTTTAGGTTTTCGCAAATTTTCAACGTACGGGAAAATCCATCATGGTGAAAGTTATGGGTCCTTAAGGCTTTTTTGTTCCCCATGAGGAATGAGGCATGTACACCAAGTTTCAGAAGATTTAGACAAATGGCGTGGAAATTGTATCACTTTGAATGAAAAATCACTTTGAAAATCTCTACTTTCACTTTCACTTCTCTCTTAAGATTTTTTTCTGTTTTTTTGTGTGATTTACATAAGCATATCACAAGCAATTTTATTTGAAAGACTATCTAGGCACATAATAACACTGTATAGCTGTGACTGTTTATAACTATTTCAAAATGTAGCCTACAAGCTCACACTTTAAATGGTCAGTGCTTTGATTTTTAAATCATTAAAATAGCAACAGATCCAGTGAAAAAATGGAGTGATTGTGTTTACATGCCATTCAAAAACGTGGCATTTTACAAGGTAAGAGAGAAATAAAAAAACTTAAAATAATACCATTTGTACTTCTCAATTACTTGGGAATGTCTATGTTCAGGACCTAAGGCTAAATTGTTACTGTCTCTTTAAGAGGCTTTTATCGCATGATACGATACTTAAGGCACAGTTCAGTTTAATCTTTTGAGAACTGAGAAGTATCATTATTTTCGTTTTGTGCCATGCTTGTTGCATTTGTATTCATTGTGAGATGATAAAATACAGACTGCATGGAATGGTTGATTTTGTTCACTTGAATTTTGTGACGTGTTTCAGAAAAATAATCGCTAAGACAGAGACTGAGCACCCTGTTTATTTATTTTACAAAAGCACAAGGTTTTGTTGTTATTGTAAGTGTACACAAATAAAAGTACACATTTCATAGTTCAGTAATGATGTCTTGCATGTTTCTGTATGGGCAAAAATGACGCAGTATTTTGTTTAAGTTGTTTCCGCTGTTTCGAGAGAAAAATATAGCAGGACGTCATCTGGAATAATGCCAGAATAAAATATAATTATTCCAGATTTCTTTCTCAACTGTTTGTTCACTTGAGACATAACAGACTCCTCAATATATCATGTATTTTGACACTCTGTTGTATGAAATTGTCCGCTCAGACGCAAGCAGCAGCTGAAAGACATCGGAGTGCGTGAGTTAGACGCGACGCTGCTCGCTGTGTCACACAAACAGCTCGCAAACATGTATTTGAGTTGTTTTGACATTTGTTGAGTTGAATAGTGTAAAATCGCTTGAATGTTCAAACAGGCAAACATTGTATACAACCGACAAACCTTCATGATGATGCGAGCAAAAATGATCTCGCCCATGGTTTGCGTGTTGTCAGAGACAATTAAACAACATCATTCTCGGAAGTTTTGATACGCTAGGATTGATCAGCCCATCCCTACTTTCTTTAGACATATGTTTCATGTTTGTGTAAGTTTTTGTGACGTGTTTCAGAAAGATATTCGCTTAGACAAAGAGCACACGGTTTATTTTCTTTATTTTACAACAAATAAAAGTACAACTTTCATAGTTTGTGACGATGTATTAAATGTATCTGTATGTGCAAAAATAACGCAGTATTTTGTTTAAGCTGTTAACGCTGTTTCGAGAGAAAAATCTTAACAGGACACCACAGCGGCATCCGTGTTGTTCACAATAATTCATAATTAAATATATTGATACCCAATTTCTTTATCAACTGTTTGTTCACTTGATACATAACAGACACCCCAATATATCATGTATTTTGGTGTATGAAATTGTCCGCTCAAACGCATGAAGCTGTGAAAGCGTAACTCTCATCGGCGCAGCGAAGCGTTAGTCGCGACGCTGCTCGCTCGCTGTGTCACACAAACTGCTCGAAAACATTTATTTGAGTTGTTTTGCCTTTGTTGAGTTGAATAGTGTAAAATCGCTTGAATGTTCAAGCAGGCAACCATTGTACACAACCAACAAACCTTCGTGGAAGATGCGAGCAAAAATGATCTCGCCGAGGATTGCGTGTTGTCAGAGACAATTAAACAACATCATACTCGGAAGTTTTGATACGTTAACGCTGTCTCGATAGAGAAAAATCTAACAGGACATCACAGCGGCATCACTAGACCCCTTCAATAATTCATAATTCAATATATTGATACCCGATTTCTTTATCAACTGTTTGTTCACTTGAGATATAGCAGACACCCCAATATATCATGTATTTTGGTGTATGAAATTGTCCGTTGAAACGCAAGAAGGGAAAGCTTAACTCTCATCGGCGCGTGAACGTTAGACGCGACGCTGCTCGCCGCTGTGTCACACAAACTGCTCGAAAACATTTATTTGAGTTGTTTTGCCTTTGTTGAGTTGAATAGTGTAAAATCGCTTGAATGTTCAAACTGGAAAGCATTAAGACACACAATTGATTTGACATACCTCCATGCAGACGCAAAATGTCTTCTGTAGTCTAAGTCTGAGCTCCACCCACTAGAGCAATACGTAACTG
>NW_026266755.1:0-2500 GCF_025860055.1 Xyrauchen texanus | reverse complement strand
AAATGAAAGTTTCCTCCTCTGCTGAACCCCACATGACAAGGAGAGACCCAAAATGTTAGCAGATGGCTTTTAAAGTGTCCTAGCAGCATGTTATCCTGCAGCAAAGTGCTCCAACACAAAAACTCCTCACACTTAAATACACATACAATTGGCCAACAGAAAAACAAATGCATGGATCCAATATTACACAATTTCCTAAACTATAAAGTTTTGACTTAATGTGCATGAGTAACATTTTCACAGAAAAATAAGCATCTGTGTTTATTGGTTTAAACACTAGAAAGTTCAGTGCAGGGTGTGGAAATAGCCCAGTGCAGTAATTAAAGTTTTATCAGCCAAATAAATTCTGCTACACCCATTTCATCACGATGCTGGCAGTAGCCTGAATTTGGCCCACAGCTCTCCGAAGTTAATGATAGTAAACGAGCTAAATATTTTTCGTCTTTCATTGGGTGTGCCATTGTGAGCATTTGGAAAACAAATATGCTTATGTTTGTGAACTGCAGGTAAAACTTTGCAAGTTATCTTCATTTCGTAGGTGTAAATCATTCCCTTAAAATGCATTGGTATAAAAATTAAGCCTTGCTAAAGTTCTTTTGAAACATAACCTCCATTTTGGAAAGCCACTACAAAGCACAGCATGCCCAGTGGCCGCTGTCATGTTTATTTTCTTAGCCATGCTAATACCAGTCAGCCACATTCCTCTATTCCCAAACTGAGAGGTTTCAAATTGCCCTCCAGTACACCAAGAAAGCGGCAAAGGAGAGAAGACAGAGGAAGAGCTGCCCTGTGAACAACACCTGTTGTCTCGTGGACTATCAGCCCCTTCACGTTTACAGCTCATGTTCCTGATCACCTTCATGTTCAGCACCACGAGAATGGCTACTAGCCAGGAAGGTCGTTACACCGAGTTCCGCATGAAAAGGTGAAAAGGGCACGCTGGCATAACGCTGTGGTCAAGCATCTTCTATCATTCTAAACATCCCAAGAATCTAAGTGGTTCGAAAAATAATGTGTCAGCTATTGGAGCGGTTGATGATATAAATTAGGTGTGCTTTTAAATAAGATTTATTTATGCTGCACTGCATAGCCACAAGCGTTTCAAGAAGATGTTTACACACAGCCCAACACCGTCCTCGAATTCTACAGATAACTTCACCTGAGAGAGCTTAACCCTTGTGCATCAATTAAAAAAAGTTACACATAGGTTCATTATGGACCAAAATGTCCATGTCCAAAAACTGTCATAAAAATATTATAGATTTATATTTTTTTCCACTTTCACTGACATAATTTTTTTAACCAGCATCAGCTCTAATCATAATGACCAAACATTCATTCATTTTTAGAATTTTAACCCTTTAAACGCTGGTTTGTTTACATAATGCCACTGTTGTTTTTTTAGGAAAAAATGAAAAATAGTAATTATTTTCAATTTAATAGATGCTAAGCAGAATTTTTTTTCTTTGATTATTAGAGCCTCGGATATGTCAATGATTAACAACAACATTCATTTTGATGCTTTCATATTTTTTATGCAGTATCAGATTTTAAAAAAAGCTACCACTTAGGTCCATAATGGACAAAAATGGCCATGTCAAAAAAGTGTCATAAAAATATTATAGAATAATATTTTTTTCTACTTTCACTGACTTTTTTTATATATTTTAACCAGCATCAGTTCTAATCATAATTACCAAACATTCATTTATTTTCAGAATTTTAACACTTTAAACACAGGTTTGTTTACATAATGCCACTGTTGTTTTTTATAAAAAATATAATAATTATAATTATTTTCAATTTAATAAATGCTAAACAGAATTTTTTTTATTTTTATTATTAGAGCCTCAGACACATACAAACCACACTCTGAAATCCATACCAACACACTCACACAATTATATATTCATAATGTATCTAATTGGCTCTATAATATGCATAAGCCAAAAACAGCAGAAAACAACAACAAAAGCGATGATATGCCAAACCTGAAAAAATGGCACGATCTGGTAAAAAATATTTAAAATGTAAATTTTGAAGCCTTGCCAACATAATGAAAGCATGTTAAACAAGATTGCATAATTTTATAGTTAAATGGCACTGGGATTAAAAATCGCAGTTTTAATGGGTTTCAATGTGCCATTTTTGTCCAAAACGACGTTAAGAGGGAGTATTTTGTGTAACTAGTGCAAAAAATATTTTTTTAAAGAAAATAGGGTGAAATATTAAAATTCCAATAAAAATTCAAACACCTGTGGAAGATTTTATGCAGTTAGCATTAACACAGACAAAGTTATCAAAAAAACAAAACTGAAAAAGCCAAAAATGTCCACAAGGATGCACAAGGGTTAAAACAATCTGAAAAAGTGTTGGCTATTTAGCATTCCACTCCAAGATGGAGAGTCCAAATCTGTGGGCTGTTCTCTGGGCCTCAAGTAAAGAGCATAAATGCAGGCCTCATGTTTTTTACAACGAATTTTTTCGTGTTGTATGGGGG